>NC_143160.1:23984923-24011011 GCF_041381405.1 Jatropha curcas | reverse complement strand
TTATAATTTTTTTTTTAAAAAAAAAAAAAAAAAAAAAAACAAATATAGAGTCGCCTCTCGCAGAAATCAAGTTCCAAAAATTACAAAAGTGAGTGATGCAGCATAATAAATGAATTAAGAAATAAAACAAGCCAATCCAATCCATCTTTAGAAAGTGAAAAATGTTACATACCCCTGTAGGACCTACTCATGCAAGATGCAACAACATTTTTTATACACATAAAAACCTAAATGGACGGCATCTTCCCTTGAGTTCATTCTCTGACCATTTTCACATAACATCTTCAACACATTGAAGAAATTTGTTCACTAGTATCATAGCATTTGAACAATGGGATTAAACTAAAATTCATTCTGGAAAAAAGAGTGACAAGTATCGTTCTTATGAAAGCCCCCTCTACATGGTGCTTTCAGCATACACCATACTCATTGAATATAAGCTAGTCTCAGATTGCTAACAAGCAACCCTTTTTGGCATCCGACCCGTACATGGGAAGACTATCCATCATGAAAACTGTTGACATATGAGCCATAATCTTTGTTCTTCTATGCCTCCTCAACTCATAATGACCATGACCACTTCACAAAAACAGTCTGCCACAGCCATAACAATCATTTTCATCTGTTTCACTGAAGATTTCAGAAATCTCTAGAACAAATTATGGTAAATACAACTCATTCAAAATCTGATTATGAAATAACCATTACTACACCACCCTTTCTAAAAATCATGTCCATGACTTTCAAACCAATAAAAAATGCTCTTAAATTATCATGAAAGCCTTAGATAATTCAGGAATACAGAAATTAACATCAACTACCTTTCTTGTTTTACATGATTGACATGAAACACACAGTTAGTAATAGGGTAAATATCCCTAAATAAGAATATTCATAATTAAAAAAAAAAAAGGGAGATCCCGTGTAAAAACATCTATATATGATAAATAGATAATATAGTACAACAACACTCCTAAGACAGAAAAGAAAATTAGAAAAAGATCTAAACTTCAATTAAAGAAATGCAAAACTTTCAAATTCAGAATTAAATCTAAGCAATCCCTAAATTTAGTTTTCCTTGTCTCCATGTTTCTTTGCCATTTTCTCCAACTCATATTTGTTAAGATGAAACCATATAATATTATGTTAAATTTATTTTCCTGATTGTTTTATGATAAAATTGTAATTTTATGTTAATTGCAATTTCATAAATGTAAGTGAAAATGAGTGAAACATGAATTTGAATGGTTTTGAAACTTCCATAGAGTGATCATTTCTTTTTGTACCTTGGTCTTACCACACAAAAGAATACAAAAGCGAGTACAAAGTCACTCATAATTAAGGCAGGATGGCAAAAATGTAAAAGTCTGACATGTCCTATTAATAGTAACACAAGTTAAACAAAAATTTATACCAGGGAATCATTCAGCAAACTATTAAATGTACAAACTATAAGAAATGATAGTTAACAAATGAATATAATCATGGAAAAATGAAACAGTATTAATGCTTATTTTAGAAGCAGATGCTCACATTATAAATAGACTTACCACTGTAAAAGATCAAAGTACATTCAAGTAACAGGACTAAATAAAATAAAAGACAAATGAAGAATCACGTGGAATGAACTGGTTAAGAAAGATTTAGCATCTCTTAACGTATTTGAAAAACTATTGCAATGTGATGTATGACAACTTGCAGGTTTTATTTCTAGAAAAGGTTCAATTAATTTAAATGCTGGGTAGAAATTCAAATTCACAACTGTGATTCAGCTTCGTTGGCTGAAATTTGCAATAATTCACAAGACCTCAGCTCTAATGCCATTGAAAATAAGGGATAAATATAGAGTATTCTAAGAATCACGGTTAGAAGTTTTTTGACATCATAATAAGAATCATTGAAACCAAACTGGCAAATAGAAAAAACAGAGAGCTGAAAAATTCAACATATTCCAATTTCCATTCAGAACTAGAAATTTGAAGAACATGGAAATGGCAAAAAAAAAAAAAAAAAAAAAAAAAAAAAAAAAAAAAAAAGAAAACAGAAATAGAGAATTCTTTCCACAACAAAACAAGGTCTTATATTTACAGTTCAGTGCATGCCTTCCTGCATTCCTCATTTGATAAAGGACCTAAAATTTCAGTTGAACATATAAACTGGTGCCAGAGAATTCTCTGTTTCAAAAATAGCCATTCACTTGGAAAAACACAATTGAAAGAAATAAAACATATTCTTTCATTTAATTTCTACATGGTATCAAAGCCATTGCCGTGAATTTTTCGGCAACGGTTTCATTTTGCAAAGTGATCTGAGATACACATAGCACCGCCGGAAGTGGGAGTTGGTCGTCACCGCCCATCTTAAAAGGAAGACCGACCACCGATTGGCACTCCGTCCAAACCGCGTCACCGTCCGACCACGCGCATGTGCACACGCACCTCCAGAAGATTCTGACTATTCTTCACGCGCCGGCGCGTGCGGCTGTTTTCGGCGAGCTCCGTCGACGACTCTTGTTCCGGCGACCTCGACTCGGTGTGGCGACTCAGACCTACTGCTTCTTCAGCACCAGTTTTGCCTTTTTTTTAGAATTATTTTCCTTTTCCACCACTGCTGCTGCCTTTTACCGCTGCTGTCATTTTTACCACTGCTGCCGCTTAAATTTTTTTTTTTTTTTTTAAGAAATGGTTGACCGAAAGAAGGTAGATATGGTTTTTCACTCAGAGAGCCACTCACTTCAAATTAGCCCGGTGAAGTTAGATGAAACAAACTACCTGAGTTGGTCTCGGTCTTGTTTCTTATTCATTGAAGCTAGAGGTTTGCAGGGATACCTTGATGGTGGAGCAACTAAACCAGTTTCGACAGATTCGGCCTTTAACAAATGGAAATCCGAGAATTCTCTTATTATGTCTTGGTTAATAAATTCCATGCAACCAACTATTTCCCAAATATATTTGCTACTTGATACAACTAAGAAGATATGGGATGCCGCTTCACAGACGTATTCCCAAACTGGAAACTATGTTCAGAGGTATGAATTGCGACAGAAAGTTCATGAAACCAAGCAGGGAGATCGGACTATCGCTCGGTATTTTGCTGAACTTAGTGGGTTGTGGCAGGAACTGGATTATTATCAAGACTTTCAAGTAAGATGTACTGATGATGCGACTCAAGTTCAGAACTTGATTGAAGTAGAATGTGTTTGATTTTCTGGCTGGCCTAAACAACGAGTATGATCATATTCGAGTCCAAGTTCTTGGAGGAGATCCTTTTCCATCCTTACGACAAGCATACTCATTTGTACAGCAAGAGGAGACTACGAGGAACGCTATGGTTCAATGATCTACCATTGACAAAGCAGGGTTGATTGCCAATTCTGCAAGAGAACATATCAAGGCTGCAAAGAGCAGTTCTTCAAATAGAGATCAATTGTTTTGTGACTATTGCGGTAAGAACAGGCACACTAAGGAGTTCTGCTGGAAATTACATGGATGCCTAATTAAAGGGCTTGGAGGAAAGCGGGTCAGTTCTTCTAGACCACAGGCACACCAATCTGATAGTGGAGCTTTATCTGAGGAACCATCTACCGCTGGAAGCTTTTCTAATAAGGAGATTCAGTCCCTGAAACGATTGTTGTCAAAGCTTGATTCGTCCTCAACTCAAACTGCAGCCTCTAATTTTGTTAATTCAGGTAATGCTTTCCTTACCTTTCTTGCAAAAATTGCAAAACCCTCTTGGGTTATAGATTCAGGAGCAAATAAACATACAGGAGGCTTTATAAAACATTTCCTCACATATTCTAAGTATCAAGGCACAGACAAAATTCGCATTGCGGATGGCTCCTTAGTACCAATTGCTGGCACAGGTTCTATTGACTGTACTTCCAATATTAAACTCTCCCCTGTTCTTCATGTTCCTAGATTTCCTATTAATCTGTTATCTGTTAGCTTAATCACAAAAGCACTTAATTGCAAAGTAACTTTTTACCCGACTCATTGTATATTTCCGGAACTGAATAAGGGGAGAACGATTGGCAGTGGTAGCTTGCACGATGGACTGTATCTGTTGGATGACGTTTGTCGTTTTTCAAATTCGGGTACCAGTCAAGCTTTGTTAGGAACTTCTAGAAATCCTTCCCATGAAGTTATTCAATAGCATAGGAGATTAGGACATCCCTCTTTTTCTGTTTTAGGATGTTTATTTCCCCCCTTTGTTTGCTAAATGTGATTTTAATTCATTAGTATATGATGCTTGTGAACTTGCCAAACACACCAGCCATTCTTATTCTCCAATTAATAATAAGAATTTAATTCCTTTTGCTACTATTCATTCTGATGTTTGGGGTCCTGCTAAAACTGTCTCTCTTTCTGGTTCTAGATGGTTTGTGACCTTTATTGAGTGTTGCACTAGATTGACTTGGGTGTATTTGATGAAAACAAAAAATGAAGTTTTTTCGTGTTTTCAGAACTTCCATAAAATGATTTGTACTCAGTTTGATGCGCATGTTAAAATCCTAAGAACTGATAATGGTACTGAATACATGAATGCAGTTTTTCGTACCTATTTAGATTCTAATGGTATTATACATCAGACTAGTTGTGTCAATAGTAGTGCTCAAAATGGAGTAGCGGAAAAGAAAAATAGACATTTACTGGAAGTAGCTAGGTCCCTTAGGTTCACTATGAATCTTCCCAAACCATATTGGGGGATGCTATTTTGACTGCTGCTTACCTTATCAATCGTATGCCTCTTCATACTTTAGATTTTAAAACTCCATTAGAAGTTCTTCAAGGAAAAAACTCTTATATTGTACCTCCTAAAGTCTTTGGTTGTGTTTGCTTTGTTCATCAAAATGGTCTATGCAAATTAGATCCTAGAGCCTTGAAGTGTGTGTTTGTTGGTTACTCTACTACTCAAAAAGGATACAAGTGTTATCATCCTTCTTCTAGGAAATACTTTGTGAGTATGGATGTTACCTTTCGGGAGTTTGAATCTTATTTTCCTTCCTAGTCACCTCTTCAGGGGGAGAAATATTAGATGGAAGAGGTGATGGATGACATTTCTTTCCAGGGAGAGATTGCTGTAGACATAGATAGTAAGAGAGAGCAACCACCCAAATCTTTAGGAAGATTGGATAGACCTGATTTGAAAACCAACACACGGCGGACTAATATAGATACAACCAAGGAGCATGAGACCTTTGATCGACCGTCCTCTCCAATTTCAGTCCCTGAACAAGAACTTGGTGAGTCTTCTTTAATTCCTGTTGATTCTAATCCTAATCTTAATTCCAATCCTTCTGACAATGACCTTGATATTCCTATTGCTCTTAGAAAAGGAGTTAGAACATGCACTAAACATCCCATCTCCCATTTTATCTCCTATAATGCTCTGTCCCCTTCCTATAAAGTCTTTGTTTTGTCTGTTTCTTCAGTTTCTATATCGCAGGATTGGCAAGAGGCATTACAGGACTCAAAATGGAAGGCTGCAATGGTTGAGGAGATGAGAGCTTTGGCAAAAAACGAGACAAAGGATCTTGTAACTCGTCCACTAGGAAAGAAGCCAGTTGGATGTACATGGGTGTTCACAGTTAAACATAGGGCAGATGGTTTGATTGAAAGTTACAAGGCTAGATTGGTAGCCAGAGGATTCAGTCAGACCTATGGAGTTGATTATCAGGAAACATTTGCCACTGTAGCCAAGATGAACACAATCAGAATTTTGTTGTCTTGTGCAGTCAATCTTTACTGGGAGTTACATCAATTTGATGTTAAAAATGCTTTTCTACATGGTGATTTGAAAGAAGAGGTGTATATGGAGATTCCTCCTCGATTTGATGATGACAAAACCAGAGGAAAAATTTGCAAGCTGAAGAAGTCATTATATGGGCTGAAACAATCACCAAGAGCATGGTTCGAAAGGTTTTGTAAAGCTATGCTTTCTTTTGGGTATATTCAGAGCGATGCTGATCATACTTTGTTCATTAAACATCATGAAGGTAAGATCACATTGCTTATTGTTTATGTTGATGATATAATGATGACTGGAAATAATGAAGAAGAAATGACTCACTTGAGAAATTTGTTAGCTAGGGAGTTTGAGATTAAGGATGTGAGAAAGTTGAGACATTTCCTTGGGATAGAAGTTGCTAGGTCAAAAAAAGGGATTTTATTTCTCAGAGACATTACATCCTTGATCTCCCTAAAGAAACTGGTATGTTGGGATGTAAACCTGCAGAATCACCTATTGAAGCCAATCGTAAGCTTCAAGCTGGAGTGGGAAGTTCAGTTGATGTTGGCAGGTATCAAAGATTGGTCAGGAGATTGATTTACCTTGCCCATACTAGACCAAATATTGCCTATGCTGTAAGTTTAGTGAGTCATTACATGCATGACCCTCGGGAGTCTCGGATTCTAAGATATTTAAAATCAGCTCCAGGTAGAGGACTTTTATTTTCTAAACATGGCCATTTAACAATAACAGGCTATACAGATGCGGATTGGGCTGGTTCCCTTGATGACAAGAGAGCAATCTCAGGTTATCGTGTTTTTGTTGGAGGAAACCTGGTCACATGGAGAAGCAAGAAGCAGGCTGTTGTTGCAAGGTCCAGTACAGAAGCTGAATATAGAGCTATGGCACAGGGAATCTGTGAACTTCTATGGTTGCACAGATTAATGGAAGAGTTAAAATTGGTTGAAACAACAAATATATCCTTATTTTGTGATAGTAAAGCAGCAATCAGTATTATGAACAATCCAATCCAGCATGATCGTACTAAGCACATAGAGATTGATCCTCACTTTATAAAAGAGAAGATAGTTGAAGGTTTTATAAGTGTCTCCTATATAGCTTCAAAAGAGCAAATAACTAATGTTTTCACAAAGAGTTTGCATAGCAAGTTGTTTCATCCTTTAGTTTGCAAGTTGGGCATGAGTAATATCTAAGCACCAACTTGAGGGGCAGTGTTGAAATTTTTGTGATTAATGTAAATATTGTTTTTCCTAGTTTAGGTTTATTCCTAATTAGTGAAAAGATTATGTTTCCTAGTTTAGATTTATTCTTATTTAGATTACTTCCTATATTGGAACAATTTTTTGTATATATATAGTGGAGTAGAGGTTGAAAAATATAACACAATTGAAAGAAATAAAACATATTCTTTCCTTTAATTTCTACACCTAGAATAAGACTAAAACACAAAATTTTTCACCTTTCAGATGCTAACCAAAAAAATAAATAAATAACATCAAAAGTTCGAAAATACCTTTCAAATGCTAAAATGAAATGACGTCTTCCCAACCATTCCCTCTTAGATTCATAGAATCCATCATTGGAAGAGCCGAGACCATCCTTTTGCTTCTCCTCGAGCATAGTACTCGCAGACTAACATAATAAAAAAATATTACAAATCATGTCGTCCATAAGAAAATCCCAGTCCATACACCACAGGAGCAGATTTTAGAAAAATAAAAACATAATAGAAATAGCATACCTCCCATGTTATTCCACGATCCAAAGTAAAGGTAAAAAGAACTGTTGATGCTCCTGACATTTGATCAACATGAACTGTCTGCATGGGAACAAGAGTCAACATAACTGAGAAATCTTACAAGAACAGCAAAATAGCTTACCTTTGGAGTTCCTTGTAATTCGATAAGGTTAGCTTTCATATCCACTATCCCAGAATCGAGATTCCCTTCAATCCGTGCATTCTGAACAAGAAGATCTAATATGCTTACAAACAACTCAAACAACCTGTAAATATGGAGGCAGTTAGCAAAATAGGTTTGATTCTAAGTGCAACAAGTATATATCACTTTCTTAATCAAAAAACCAGAGACCTATTTTGAATTTCAGGCGGCAGTCCTAAGAGTCGATTGAGGAAACGTCCAACATCATGCATGTCTGAATCAATTATGCGTCCAGATAACTTCCCATAATCTTTCCCATTACCTAGTTACAGGAACTTGAAAGTTAATGACCAGTATTTATAAAAATAAAATATATCGATAACAAATGCATCACATTAAATTCAAGATAGAAATATACATAATCACTAATCAATAAGTTTACATAATGTTGATTAAAACAAAAAGAAAATAGATACTAAAATTTGAGGTTTGACTCCATTTAATGTGAGTGAAAAAAACAACAAGGTAAAATTACCAAGAACAGAGTCTCTAACAATTCCAACAGCCACAAGAGCAGCTTTAGCTTTAATAATAAAATCTTGAACTGTCTCTGGTTCTTCAGATGAACATCCAGGAGGTACAACTGGCAGGATGTCCTGAAAACTCTACTTTAGTAATTCACCATCATATTTGATAATTCTTGTTCAATATGAAAGAAGTACTAGAGAAAATGATTAAACCTGCTCCATTATTCCTCTATACATCACCATCAAAGCTTTTTTCCCATAAGCACTATCATAGTTATAAGCACTCAAAGTTGGCCCAGCCCTGTGATGCATTTAACATTCAGTCGGTCACATAATCAAGCAAGACCAGCGTCGCTCAACAGTAATGTTATGAATAGTATCCTCAAGAGTATTAAACCAGTACTACTAGTCCCAAAAGTAGCCTACCTGCGGTCTCCCTGTGTCAATGCTCCAAGAGATTCCAATCTCTTGGCAACTATAGATGCAAACCGACGTTCTCCACCAAGGTTAGTAAAAAGTAGCCTGCCAAAACATAAGACGATAAAGGTTTCAACAAGTTTAACAATTTGATTATGTAATTAGAACATCAATTTCAACTAAGATTTTCTCATTGTTGCAAAAAATAAAATTTCTACAAAATTACTTTCTAGATTACATTTCAGAGAAAATGAACAATTTTTCAATTTCTTATTGCAACATTTGAAAATCAACTGATACTTATTTTTTAGCATTTGGAATAAAATAAAAAAATAATAATTCCTTTAACTGAAGAAAAGTGTTTGGACCTATAAGAGCTTCATGTTTGTTCACTTGTAGTTGAATCAAGACGAAATTGCGTACAGGATTTTGTTTCAATTCAATGCATTTGGCTAAGATACAGAGGAATAGAATCAATCTTTCGTGAAGCACCTTAATGGAAGCCCAGTGGACTTTGATGGTAATACCCATTGCTCGTACTTACAACCCCACAGATTAATTCCCGTAGCAAATATGGATATCTTGTAGTTGCTAATATCTTGCAGCAGGCAGTACCATAATTATGGTTGCTAATGACAGTCGCGAAATGGCAGTGAACTTATGATATCTGCCTATCTCTAAGTGTTGCAAGGTTTCTAGTTTCTATGCTTTTACAGATGTCAAAACATTTTTTTTTTTTTTTTTTTTGCTGTTTTGAGAAAATAAACTCATCCTTGAAGAGTAACCAAAATCAGAAAATGCTTTCCAAAAGAAAATTTTCTGCAAAACAAAGCCTTAATGCACATCTATATAGTAGTAAATCCATACCATTTTGAACATAATTTGACAATATCAACTGCATCATTTGAAAAAATCAGAAATGATACTACCGAAGAAGTTAGAATATGATAAGTTGATCTCTTGATTTTCAAAAGACATTGATAACCTCAAACAGCCAAATAGCATGATCATATTATCTGAAAAAGAAATAAAACTATGACCTATAACTCGGCTGAAAATTGAAATCAAATCAAAATATAGAACCATGCCATTTCAAACAGAATAATTAAAACAAAAATGCTTCCAATCAGTTACATAGGAATTATAGTAATTTGACTATGTTTTGTTCCAGCAGGATATAGATGCTGGCACAAAGAGTCTTTCTTACAAATCAGCAAGATTAATCAAAACTAAAAGAAAAATATTTATGAGTCGCAAACAAGACATTTCTACACTAACATACATAACCAGATAAAACATGCAGCAGCCTACCTATACTCAGGTGCAGAAGCTTGATTTGAACGATGAGTTCTTCCAAATTGTTGAATTGCCCGGTCAGCACTCCAAGGAAGTTCTAGTGTCAAATGAACCCTTCGTTTCTGTTGGTAGAAGAGTCAAACAGCACAAAATAAGAAAAGGACCTGAGTTTCTTTTACAAAAAAAAAAAAAGACGAGAAATTAATTACAAAAAACCCCACAAAAGTTTTCCATAAAAAACATTTGGGTCCATGCTGTATAAAAAAAATAGCAATTTTAGTCCCTTGCTAGAAATTTTGTTAATAGATCAATTAAGTAAAATGAAATAGCTACCACAATAAAGGTCACAGTATTAAGACCAAGGTTGTCTTTCTTTCTACCCCTTTTCTCTCTGTTCTCCATCAACAGAAACTTGCCACTTTCATTTTCCTCAGCACACACCAAAGAAATTCTGACCTCCTCAGCTCAGCTAAATCAAAAATTACAGACTTGAAACTCAACTTGAGCTCAATGCCTCAACCAAGCTCTAATTTTCAAGCTCTAACTCAATTTGAACAGATATTTGAGCTAACTCGATTCAATTACCACTAAAAGATTAAATTTATTTATTCATAAACTAAAATTTGAGCCAACTCAAATGAGCTCAAGCTGGAGCTCAAATTAGTAGATTATTATATAGTATAAATACAATTAAAATTGCTCAATTAATTGCAAATTGAAGGAAACAGATTTCTACCTTACAATTGTTTACATGCTTGGATCAACATCATAGGTTTACCTGGTTTATTGCTCTTCTGTCAGCCTGCAAAGAGACACCAGCTGAACCAGCCTCCGAAATGATAGCGACCAATTTCTTACCATCCATAAATAGTTGCTTTTCATGCATGTTGACCATTTCCATGGTGACATCCTTTCTAAATCAAGATAAAAACATAGAAAACTCATCTAAGAGAAATAAAATTGAATAAAATTTGGGAGACATGTACACAAACTCACGTGTTTCGTGCCTGATAAGTTACACCTTTTCCACTAGAGGCCCTTACAAGCATGCCTCTCCTCCCAGTCATTTCAGCAACTTTATCAGGGCCTCCAAGCTGCATGGGTATCATGTGCATTGTCAGCAAGCAGAATAACATCCAATCCTATATTACTTAACGTCATATTATTACTATCTATGAGAAACAAACAGAGCAGCAAAAGTTCCACCAAAGCAAAGGACCAAGTACGAAATAGACAAAGAAATCTGAGCTTTGTTTCCTCTGTGCTCTTTTCTTTCAAGTGATTTGCATATTGTAGTTCCCTCAAGTTGAGATCTCCAACATGAACCTACCTCCATTACTATCATAGCACAGCAAGCACGGTTGATTAATTGGGTTTGTTTGAATGATGGAAAGAGCAGTTACTGTGGTAAACAACAAGAACTGACAAAGGACAGGTCAAAGGTCTGAGGTTCTAGTAATGTTATCAGTTGATTGAAAAAGATTGGAAACCAGAAACTAACATAACAACCATAATCTGTAACAAATTTAACTATATAGCAAAATAGCGGAAGAAAACAAATTAGAGGGTTAGAGAAGAACACCTTCAGCTAGCAAATAAACATTCAAAAATTTGTTTTGTTCAATTTCTTCACTTATTTTTCTTAATTCATAATATATATATATATATATATATATATATATATATATATATATATATATATATATATATATATATACATATATTTTAAGTTGAAGGCCAACTAGGAAAGTGCTGCCATGTCATTGTCCATCTGAACTAGTACACAAAGATTCTTAGCATTTAACAGTTTAGGGTCAGAGGTGAGAGGTTTAAGTTTTGAAAAGTACAAGGACTTAGAGTGACCCCATGCACAAAATATCCCACATTTGTTGGCTCTAGAAAGGATTGATGTACAAAGACTTGATTGGAACAAATATACTATCAAGACTCAAATTAGAAAAATGCAATAAGTATTAGATATCCAACAGTTATCATCTTATACCATACTTTTGTGCACCTTCTGATTTTATTGAGGAAGTAGATGTGTAAACAACCAAGTTCTGATGCAACATTTAAATAGACTAAGCAATAGGAAATGCTCATATTATAGTTTTTTCACCTTTGTAACCAGAATTCCCATACCATAGTTTAACTCAACTCAAAAATTTTGAACAATTGGGTGATGGTTAAGACTATAACTTTAGGTAAAGACAAATTTGTTTATAATAAGAAGAAAAAGGAGGTGCAAAAGAGAGAGATCTAAATAACCAAAAAGATGATAAAGAAGGGACTAATTCATTTAAAATACCCTCAACTTTGCAAGTGGTAACGATTGTATCCTATTTTCAACTAAACCCCCCTGAACACCTCCAATTTGAAACTTATATAGTTGCCCTCAATTTAAAATCTGGGTATAAAAAATTAGTAAATAATGAAATTGTGGGACCCACGGGTGACACGAGTTAACTTAATCCAACTTGGATCAAATCTAAACGGCATTGTTTCTTCTTTACCTGAGAAATCCCTCTATTTCCCCGTATGAGCACAACCCCGATTGATAATAAGAGACAATACCTCTCTTTCTCTGGAACCAAAACCAAAACAAGCTAAACTAACAGAGCATTCATCTTCTTGCCACACTTGCAAACAATAATCAAACCAAATCCTTGAACTATCCTCTCTGATCATATTTACTATTTAAAGGCTTAATTAAGCTTTCATTATGAACTTAAAGCCACCAAATTCTGCCTTCGTTCTCAAGTCTCTCCCCTTCAATTGTCTCATTTCTCAATGATAGACTACACATTCAACAAAATCTCATGATGGCACCCATTCTCCTCTCTGAGCTACGGTCACAGTTTTGTATTTGCACCAAACACTAGTCAACCTCAACTCGAGGCTCAAATCAATTCTTCTCGCTTACTTTCTCTTCTCTGATCAAATTGATGGCGTATTTAATGACACTGGTTCCAAGTTAACAGATCTCGGCTCGGTGACGCGCAATTCTACTTCTCTATCAGGTCCAATTGTCTCTTTGTGCTTACCCATGTATCTGCAAACTAATTAAAATGCTTGTAAATTCCTGTTGTATGCTACTTTTTGTTGAAATTCCATCATTGGGTTTTGCGCGTGAATAGATGGTGGAGGATGAGACAGAGAAGTGAAGATATTGGGCAGTTTATAGGATTTTGGGGCAATAGTTATCAATAAATGAAGGGGACCAAGCAGTGTTGAGGGTTAAGAAGAAACAATGCATTTTGGTCTTGTCCATCTTGGGTTAGGGTTAACTACTGTGCCATCCATGGTTCCCACAATTTAATTATTTTTAGTTATTTTTTATACTCAGATTTCAAATTGAGGTGCAATTATAACTTAAGTTTCAAATTGAGGTGTCCAAGGAGTTAAGTTGAAAATGGGTTACAAACGTTACAACTCCCAAAGTTTAGGGTATTTTAAAGAAGGGACATAGTTGTAGATTAAAATATTTGTCCATAAACAACCTGGAGTACTATCATTTTAGAAGCCTCCAGCAACAATTGATAACAAAGAAATGAAGGAAAACAATAATTACTTACTTCTCTTCAATAATAATAAAAAATTAAAAAAAAAAAAAGGGGAAATTTTCTTTAAGCTTACTATTATATTCGGACAAAAAAAAAGTTAAATGGAAAGGAAATTATTGAATTATGCAATCTTATGTTTCCTTCTTTCATAATATAGAAATTGAATCCAAAGTGTAAGACAAACACAAAAAAGACAGAAAAATATGCATTTATTTTTTAGAAAAATCGTAAGAATTAGTCAGTATAAAAGGTCGAGAACTCAAAACCTAAAAAACCCTTCCCCATCCTTTGAATAAAATGGCCCCTTGAATTAAGAGAAAAAAGCATAAAATAGTGTGATGATCAATCCAAAATTATGGCTACGCTCGCACGGGCGCACACACAGACATTAAGAAACACAGAGAGAGATCTGAAGTGTGGCCACTACCTGATCAATAATATCATCCAAAGGATTATTCGGGAGATCAAATGAACGAATTATCTCCAAAATTTTTGACTTGCGCTCTAAAGCTGCTTCATATCTATGAACAGGTTTACAGATTATCAGTATCCGACTACACCAATAAAGTAATTTTGAAAAGATCAACCATAGTAATCAAAGGCGCACCTCAGGCACGCCCTTGGGCATGCCTTACTTAAGGCTCAAGGGATTGCATCTCAAATGTTCTCAGGCGAGCGGCCTCACTCAGGCAATTGCCTCTAGGCAGAGGCATGCCTTTTTGCACCCTTTTTGCGCCTTAGGCACAAGAAAGGCACATCTTTCCCTCTTTTTTTTTTTTTTGGGGCTGAACAAGTCACTTAGGGTTTTCTTTCAATATAAGTTGACCAGCTAGCATCTGTTTATATAAATAAATAAATAAATAAAAGAAATAGAATGCAACACAAAGACCAGTGATGTGTCTCTCAAACTGTCTTCCTATATTCATTTCTATTATCTTGTTTCTTCTTTTTTTTTTTTTTTCAAAGTTCTTGATTCTACTCCTTGTATCTAAACTCTAACATTTTAAACTACGCTTGGGCATGCGCCTTTGCCTAGAGGCTAGCTTGTAGGCTCCAACAGTCCTTTGCGCCTCTAATTACTATGAGAACAATACTTAAAAAAATGAAAACAAGTAAACAAATGCCAGAATTCTATTCACCTCTCCGAGAGTTCAGCATGATAGCGTTGCCTTGCTTGAAGAAATTCTTCTGTTTTTTCTTTGCACGAGAAACATGACCAGTTTTCAGATACTAAACCTGTAATAGGTGGGTCTAAACATGTAGAATGGACAAGTTGGCCACAACAAGAACATCGAAGCAATTTCTTCCTTTCCTGCACTTGCAAATTTAACAGGTAATAACTCATTGCAGATAATACAAGAAGAAGCAAGAAGAACTTACCTCTTCCCCATTGCAAATCTCACATATCTGGAACTCATCATCAGATTCAGTGGATTCGGGTGCAGAGTCAGCTGCATTGACCAAAAGGAGGCTAATGATAAAGAAGGTACTTTACTCATACCATGCAATTTGGGCAGTAATGTCCCACGTTTCATTAACAACATAATATGAAAGGTTAAATTAGTAAACAGTTGCACCAGGTAAAGTTCTCATAATAAACAAAAGAATAAATCCATGTGACAGCATTAAAAATGAACACAATGGAGTAGAGCGGGAGGGTGTTTGTGAATATATACCAAAAGTGAAAAATAAAAATTACTTAATTCAGAAAATAAGAATGATGTAGAAAAAGGAACATATACTATTACCCAAAGATAACTGAAACAGCAGTGTGGTTGCACTAGACCAGTGGAGCAAAAGTTTAATTTTGAGTTAGAAGGGTCAAACCTAATTCTAATAGGATTGAGTCATTTATCTATTTTAATTATGTTTGACTTTATTTGCAAAGAATAAGTCCAAACTGAATTCTATGAGGATTTGATGATTGAGACCCTGTTCAGTTATTCGAGAGAACATACTCAAAACCTTATACAATCAGGGTTCATCTTCAAGACATCATGAAAATTGGGAGCTATTCTCATATATATGCCAGTAATGCTCAGTTTAATGGCAGATTACAATAGAAAAACCGGTGTAAAGGTATTTATTATGCTTGGTTGTGTAACATGAAAAGCGGCTTAAGCAGAAGTGTAACAAGCTAAGATATTATTGTATTTATGTAATGATAGAAGTGGCACACATTGATAATATGGAAGAAATTGAGATGGCCTGGACATTTCCAAATTATACCAATGAAATAACATGGAAGTCAAGGACATTCAGATTATAGAAGTGCAGACTTAAGTAGCCACGGATAACAGGGTTAAGTGGTCAGAAGGATTTTGCACCACCACACTGAAATTGCATTCCTAAGCCCAATAGAAGGGAGGAAAAGAGTTAATTTACCATCCATTAAAATTTAATCAATTAAATTTAATTGAAGAGTCAAATTTAATTTCGGAATTTAATCAGTTTTAAAGAATCAAACCATCAATCCAATTTTTTATGAGGATTGGCACTAAGTTATGTTGGTAGACAACTTCACTAAATTTAGATTAATTAATTCTAGTTTTGAGAAACTTACTTTCAGATTCTTCATCACTTTCACCATCACTTGCTGGTTTCCATTTTGCAACTTTTCTAACTCTCCCTTTCAGTGAAACACCAGGTGTTGCTGAGTGCCTCTTCCGTTGAAGTTCTTTAACACCTTCCTCTCCTATAATATTATAAGAAAGCCAGCTCCTATCGTTAAGAAACTCAATCAGAAGATACAGCTTAAAATACAAATCCAAAACATACCTGATAGAGGTTCAGGTTTCTCAGGCAAAGGATAATTTTCTTCCACAAATTTCAGCAAAAGCTCTCGCGGTCCAGATATAAAATCATCAAGTTCAAGACCCTAATCAAGACAAAAGCATTAACAAGATCTCAAGATCTCACCCAAGAACGAGAATAGAAACGTATTTCGATGAGAGTCATGACCATTTCCCCTTACATTGCTATATCGCTTGGCAGATTAGAGCATAAATGTAAATAGATGAAAAGAGAGGCAAGGGGGTTTCTCCAACTTACACCTTCAGAACTCTGCTATTTCCATAGTTTTCTAGTGTCCTTGGATAGAGAAAAGTGCACAGGTCTACACATTACCATGTCATAGGGTAGAGATATGGCTTAAGCTATTTTGTATTTAAAGCTAGAGTTACTTCAGCTGATTTCAACAGTATCAAGTAGCATTTCTGTTTCAGTACATTCTATTTAGATTCATTCCCATCTTATTCTTTTGTATTCATTCATCCCAAAATAAGAGTACTAGGCTATTTTCCCAAGGAATGAGCTTTGGCCAATCATGAATAGTTAGGAGCTGAAATCAAAATTTCCCTAAATAATGAAGGAATAAAAAAAAAAAATTCATTCATTTATTTTTTTTATCTGTTAATATAAAAATGTATAAAGGGAGCAAATGGTGTTGTATTAATCAACCATTTGCCTTAGAATTATCAGTTCATAGTTCTCTTTCTCGAAAAGAAGCATTCAACTGAAAATAAATAGATGCTAAAAGTAACCACACAGAGGGTGAAGGCAGCACCACAGAAGGATCACGCACATATTTAGTAACAGCTTCCTCAGTTCGAGCCTCTCCAGTACTCTGGAGGCCAATAACCACACATTTATCTTCTGTTAATGCTTGTTTAGCTAGTTTTACAGTAGCAGGAACCTTAGCCGACATGCACAAGTGTCTGAAAAACCGCTGCCAAGAAGCGAAAAAATAAATTATTTGTTATATTAACTTGTAAAACCCAGTGAATGCAAATTGAAAACATAATACACACACAAAAATGAAAACATGTATCACTTAGCAAAAATTGAAGCATCAAGCATTTGATTTTGCTAGCTAATAGTATACCTGATGACTTGACCAATACAATCTCCACAATTGACTAGAAGTAGGTTTGTCACTAGCCAGGAAAGCACTTGCAGAAAGCAATTCCACTCGCAACTCTGCCCAAAACTCTGCGGCTTTTTTGTAAATTTCCTGACAGTACAATTTACATGAGAAAACTGAAGATATGTAGAGAAAAAGTCATTATCAAAACACAAATTTCTGTAGGCACATTAAATGGATGTATAAAAAAGTAAAGATGCTTCTGAATGAAGTTAATTGAGAAAAAAAAAATGTCCAAATTTTTATGCCTAACACCCAACAAATAGTTTGAACTAATGTATCCCTTTTAAAGACACAAGACTCAAACCATGGTTTGACGTCTGTAGGCACTTTAAATGGATGTATAAAAAAAGTAAAGATGCTTCTGAATGAAGTTAATTGAGAAAAAAAAATGTCCAAATTTTTATGCCTAATACCCCACAAATAGTTTGAACTAATGTATCCCTCTTAAAGACACAAGACTCAAACCATGGTTTGACGTCTTAAGCTCAAACAGGAAGTGAAAGTCAACCATGCTTCATTCAAAGATAATACCCTACAAGATCCCTAAAACATAAACAGGAAATTGATTGAAATCAGTTTACCTTAAAAAAATGAATTAAAGATAAGGAGAAGCTACATTGATCTATAAGATAACTGCTGAAGTTTTTCAAGATTTGAAAGGCTTCATCAGCTGATAGTGTTTGAACAGCCACTGAGGATAGTATGTAATAGAGACAAGAATTTCTTTTGGGACTATTGCCTCTAGTGCATGAATGTCAAAAATCTCATTATTTCATCAAAAAACTACCTTGTATATTTTGAATGAATTTAGATAATCTTTTCTCAGAAAGACACTTCACATTGGCTTGTTATTTTTGAGTAATTTTCACTTCAAACCTCTCTTGCCAATGTTGGTAAATCTTAAAAGAGTATACATACTAAAGTATCACCATATTACTACTGTGCTTTGTCTAAAAGATGTCAATGATAAGCATCAAATTATATGTCTAATAATGGGATCAAATTTATTCCCCTTACCATCATTTCAGCCTCTAAAGGTGCTTCAACAACTTCAAACTCAGCACCTTTATAGCTAAGGGTACGACAAACATACATTCCCCTGAAAATTGAAACAAAACTACAGCTCAAAATATCAACTAAGTATATACATATTCACCATATGATGATAATCTGAGCATTATAACCTTGCTTTCATATCCATGGCAACAAGTTCCAGTGCTCCTACGCCTCCTTTATCAAGAGCACCTGCATATATTTACATGTATTTCCAGAAGGTCTGTCTAAATAACTGTTGAACAGGAAGTCAAGAAGATACATGAAACAGAAAATGGCAAGACAGATATCATGAGAGTGATAAAATCCACATGGAGATCATGAATACTTAAATTCAAACAGAACCACACACAAAACATGTGCACAAACCCTCATGCACATAGAAAATAGTATTTGAAATTTAAAAGACCACAGTGAAATTATCTAGTAATAGATTACAAACAGACAATTTATCTAGCCAAATAATTATATTTCAATAACTATTAATCTCTGAACCAATATCACTCAAAGTCATATAGTTAAATTCTCACACTCAATAATTAGCAGGTCTTATATAAATCCTTTCAGAACTTAACTATTTGCAGATAAAACGTGTATGAATTTGTATTTACATTACTAAACTTATTTATACTCTCTTTTGATTTCTTCTGGCTTGAGAATATTTTATGTAAAATCCTTAGTTCGGAATATGTAAGTTTCGCCTATATCCACATAAACATATCAAGGCTCATCACATATTCGTTTCTCTTTCACTTATGGAAAAAGCAACCTCCTTTTCTCCCACACATGATCTTATAAGTGAGATATATATATATATCAATGGTGTTCAGTATATTATTTCCATGTAATTTTTAATGGTTATAATTTCTTGTTTTCTATTTTTATTAGTTTAGTTTTTTAGTTTCTTGTACACAAAACAACTCCTAAGCCTTTAAGAAAAGGACTTCAAAACTAGTCCACATCCTTAAAGGATTTGGACTCCAAAATAAACTAAAAAGGAATAATACTATCCCAACCCAACAAGGACTCAAAAATAAGAATAAAAAGGGAAATCACTACCTAGTCCCTATGGTTTAGCGAAATTAACTACTTTGTTCTTGTGTTTTCAAGATGCATTATTTAGTCCTTGTGGTTTGCAACCATTGAACAAAGGGTCCTTCCATCCAAAAATTGTAATTTTTTCTATTATTCTGCCGATTGGAAATACCAAAATACCTTTCCATATATACAAAATTTTCTCTTACCTCTCACTGTTTGATTGAGAGTTTCAAAGACCCGGACATGGTGGAGTGCTCACAACAGCAAGGTCTACTTGACATGAATTAGGAGTTAATGAAACCTTTCAGAAAAATAGCATGACGATACATTTATATAAAACTTCTATCCCGAGCACATGCAATGGAGCTATAGACAGTCAAGTGAATTCCAATAAACAAAATGATTTGACCTATGGACAACATCATTGCAGCAAAGGATGTAGTGCCAGGTGAATCATTACCGCAAGGCTTAGAGGGGGCATCATAAGCGTCTATGTTGTAAAATATAATTTCGAGGGAATGAAAAAGACATATATGGTAGAATCTTAACCACAAATATGACCCTGGGTGCGATTAGCGTGACTTCAACAAGAAAACAATATTGATTGAATCTAATCCATCTCTTCTCTCCTTCTTCCTACTCCATAAATCCATCAAGCAATCAATTTAACCTTGAAAACGACACCGACTCTCAGTCTCCACCTTCCAATCACCATTCTTTTCTCATTTCATTGATGTCAAAATCCAACCTCAAAAAACAACGAAAAAACACATTTATTTTGCACTTGTGATGGTGTTTCACTTTTTGTCCTTGTGACTCTCAAGTAGGTGTTCCGTAATTTTTGCCATTCTTCACTTGCGAGCTTGCAATTGTGACTTCTGTTGTGAAATTGGAGTCGCAACACTTGGCATAGATCATGAAACAAGTGTAGAAACTAACCAGAGCTAAGAATGCTAGGATTAAGACATAATTGATTCAAGCTTGGTGGCTAGGTTTAGCATTTGATTTGGAAGTTAAATTTTTCTTTTGGCTTAAAATTTAATGCTTTATTCTTGGAGTTATGGATTTTATTAGTTTAGTAGTATTATTAGTTCTGGGTTTTCTTGGGCTATCAAAATTCTTTTCCTATTGAGCTAGTTTTAGGTATGTTCTATTTGCTATGAACTTTTGCTACATTTGGACTATTTGCAATATTCTAAATTTCTTGTGTTTTGTTTGGCTGTATGAATCTTGATTTGTAATGAATGCAGCGCAATGTTTGGGTTGATGACTGTTGAAAGTTTAAGTCGCTCTTAAAAGATATGAAGGCTGGTAATGGTGGTGTTTGGTAAACATTTTCTGTTCTTCCCAGGCTTGCAAACAATGAACAACAAGGTATTTTTGTCCTTCCAAAAGACACTTAATGAAAAAAGTACAAATTTTAGACACGAGCTATTAGTCCAACGGTTGCTTGCAAACCACAGGGACTAAATAAATGAATTTTTCAAAACACAAGGGCTAAGTAGATAATTTCGTTAAACCACAAGGAGTAATAGCGATTTTCCATAAATATAAAGAGTAAATAGGAAAATTAATTTTTTAATGTCTAGGGTTTAGCCTAATTCACTACTTCATCCATCTATTTTCAAGAACTAATTTAATAGTCCCTCAAGTTTCAGTCCATCAAACTAGTCCTTCTGTCTATTTTTATGGGTTCATGCTATTGATTAGTGTTAAAAGACAAAAATGTCCTTTCTTTCTCCATCTCCCTCTCTCTCTCTCTCTCTCTCTCCATTCTCCATTCTCCTTTCTCAGTTTCTTTCACAATCTCTATCTATTCCTTTCAATTCCTGCAATTCTTTTTTTTTTTAAAATAATTTGTGATTTCCCATTAAATATCAAAATAATAGTAAATGTGCTTTAATTGCAATCAGTGTAGTATTTTTTTTTTTTCAGTTACATTGCCTTAATGCGTGTTTTTAGTTAGTAATTTATTAAAACTCAAGATTTTGAAGATTTTCTTAGGTTCCTTTGTGCTTCTAAGTAGCGAAAGTGGGTGAAGAAGTATTTCAATTTCTTCCCTTTGTTTTAACATAAAAATTGTTTGCTTGGCATGTTTCGAACTGATTTTTTTTTTTTTTTCCTGTTCATGCAACCAAAACTACATCTCCTTTTACCTCTTAGCACAAAAGAAAGTAGCTTTCCAATTCTACATCAGCTTTTTGTCATTCTACTTTTGATTCAATATACAGAAATGTTATGCAAGTGTAAAATGGCTATGGTAGTTAATGGAACTGAATGGAGAATGGAGGGTTTGATGGTGGTGGAAATTGGAGATTTGAAATAGGAACAAGGTTATATTTGACCTTTGTTTTCTCTGACTTGAGGGTAAGAAGATATCTTTTTGGATGGAAGGATGTTTTTGTTTGACAGATTGAAACCTCAAAGACTATTAAATAATTCTTAAAATGGAGGGACGAAGTAGTGAATTAGGCCAATCTTAGGGGCTAAACAATTTTTTTCCGGAGTAAATACTGGAACCTGCAACTTATTTAATTAAATATATGCATAAACAAAACCCTAAAATAACTAATAAGTAATTTATAATCTCCCCAATAAACCATATATTAAATCCAGACCATAATTTCAAGATTAAGCCCTTGAATTTAAATTTTCTTGCATTCATATTCCTCATCTGCAACTTTTGACCCACAGAAGCAGTTGGAAACCTTCTGAACCACAAGATTCCATGAAGCCATATAATGCAGACTGCTAAATCCAGAAAACTTAGAAGTCATTCTTGCGTCACACAACTTGCAAAATAAGCAAAACTACTAGAAACTAACACCTAAATTATGAAAACAAGATAACTCTTAGCCAGATAAATTACAACCCAAAATCTGTGTAAAATAAAAAAGGGACATTCTATGCCATCAGCCTTTCAAACTGATAATGAAAAGATCCAATTCCCAATTATTAGGCTCCTTAACCAAACGTTTCCAGGCAACAAAAATGAGTTCATGAAACTGTAACTGCTGCTAAACGGCTAAAAATTTCCAGTTCATTTACAGTTTCGGATACAGAACAGTTCTAGAATTGTTAGATGAACCATTTTGCTACTTTGATTGACCTACCCTTTGGGAAAGAATTAAAAGCATAAAGATATATATTTACATGGGGTTTTAGATAATTGCAGGAAAGGCGCATGCGTGCACAGACGAAAATGAATGTGTGACAATGATAGACAGGTCAAAATTGACGGCAACTAGATGGTTTTTTTTTTTTAAGGATGCTTGTGAAATAGCTACCTTTCAATAAGCAAATTCTATTTGCTGGGTAGATAAAGTAATAATGCCAGTACTTTAAAAATCATTTTCTCATCATGAATGTTAAGACAGATGGACTTCTTCCAGCAGCCATCATCAATTACTGCTCTTGGCAGGAGAAAGTTAAAACACTTCGACCAGCTAACTATCAACTAAAACATCATGTTAGAAAATAAAAATGAATGAATTCCCATTAATAATATTGACCAGAACGATAATGATGAAAAAAGAAAAGTAATGGACCAGATTTTTCAAACCTAGAAACTTTTGGAAATCAGGAAAACATGTTCCAGCTCCCCAAAGACCAAGCCTGACCATATAACCCATATTGCGTGGCTCGGAAGCACCAGTTGCTGAGCAATAAATAACACGTGCTTCAGGAAGTCTAGCCTGTTTTGTAGGATTTGAATATAATAGTTCAGTAACACACAGCTAAACTATTCTGAGTAATTTTACAATATAAACAGGATAGCAAACTCATAGTCTCTATGGTTATGATGAAGAAGAATTTATAAGACTCATGGCATGCATGGGCACATAGCAAACATAGTGTGGATGTCTCCATGCACAACCACCTATTTCTGAGAATCAGCAAAAACAGAGTAAAAGAGAAAGAGGAATAGCATGATCAAAAGAAACACAATGAGAAGAGCTAGTCCTACAAAAGTTATCATCAATTCAAGGAGAAAAAGGTCCTTTCATCTCAACATACTTTTCAAACTTCAGGCTCCACTTTTACTGGAGAAATATTTTAAAAGCATCCACACTGTCACCTTGTTCCATAATCGTTCATAATCAGAGTTCATCCATATCTCTTCCCTCTTTTGTTTCATTATCTCTTCGTTTTTACATAATTATTATCATCACCTAGTTTTGTGCAAGGGAAACAGGAAGGAATTCTCTCAAATGATTCTTAAAATACCAAAATATATGTTTCCACATAATTATCAATATGAGAGAGAAGTTACAATAATAATAAAATACACAGATAAAAATGCATAATTTCAGTAAGCAGGAAAAAAAATTTCAAAGATGTAGGTAAACTTTCCTTCAGAATTCAGTCTCAATGACTAACCTGAATCTCAAGAACTGCTTCACCCGTTCGTGTTGGCTGGCTTCCAGCTTCAGGCACCAAATTTTTTGCTTTATGGCACTACAGTGAAGAAATTGATGCTTTGAAATAAAAAACAGACAAAACCACACTGTAAACACAGCATCCACTCATCACGAAAATCTTTATACAGTAGAACGTTCTTAAAAGTAAGCCATATTAAACAAGCTTAAAAAGCAAACAAAATCTAATACCTCGTCAAATATGACAAGACCATCAAATCCTGATCCACACCACTGAACAAGCTGCTGTAGACGAGAACGACCCTTTTCAGAAGATGCAATAAGGCTACTATAAGTCAAAAATACTACTCCCTCTCTGACTCCAACAGACTTTGAATCAAGCTTGGAATACGGCAGTTTGTTCAAAGGATGCACTGCATTGAGAAATAAATGTTAAAAATTCTAAAGAAAATGAAAAAAATCAAGAATTTCAGAATTTATCAAGATTTTCTATATATTAAATTTCTTGATTGACATATCAATTATAACACATAAATCAAGAAAAAACACAAAAATATTAAATTTAGAAATATTACATTTTTCTAATCGTGATCAACAGATCAATTACGGCGCAAATCAAGACAAAACAAGGTCATTAAGGTCAAATTATAAATTATACAAATTATTTTAAAATAATTTTCAACAAAAAAACATTTTTTTACTGACATATTTCTTTTCCAAAAAAGAGTCGCAAACAAAAGGCAGAATCCCTTGTTCTAAAGAAAATGGATGGGTTAGGTTAAGGCCAAATAAAGCAGCACAGAAGTACCATCTCATTACATTTAGGTACGTGATTCCCAAAAAGTCACCACATGTAGCCGCATATCACATAGCTGAGGTCAAGTCCCATTATATATTCGCCAAATTTATACGATTCACTGGCATATCATTGATGCAAAATTTTTCCAGTTGACCAATCTTGAATAAATCATTCTGATTAAACCATCATTACAAGAGATAGCAAACCTAAAAGGAAAGTGTATCAATTTACCTTCAACATATGATGCACCCACATCATCCAAGTCTCTTCTTGCATCAAACTTTAAGTCTGAACCAACAGAAATCCACCTGTGTAAGATCATTAGAGAATAGCAAAAACATTACAGATCATGAGTTAAAAAATTATAATCTCCTCTGAGACAATGCAAATTCATAATAAAACAAACCAAAATCAAGTAACATCAAAAGAAGAAGACAAAGATCTGAATGCAATAAAGATATTGTGAGTTGCAACCCAAAACTTACAATGCTTTCCTCCTCTCTTGGAGCCAATTCTCCCATATCAACCCTGCAATTGTTCGACCTTTACCCACACCAGCTCCATCTCCAATAAAGAATCCAGCCCTAGCACCATTGGGAAGGTGCTGGAGGTGTCTCTGTAGAGAATATCTTATAAGCAAGGGAACTCAGAATAATTAGCCATAAGTCCAGCAGTAGAAAAAACCTGGCAAGCATAGACCAATGTCTCAATCTGTAAGCAAGACAAAGCCTTATTTTTTTCCAAATCATCCTTGATTTTTAGATCATATGTGGGTTCGGGCGGCTGTACTGCAGATAAGGACGATGTCTCAACAATTGGATCAGGATGTGGGGGTCCTATAGATAGTTTTGGAGGTCGCTGCAAGAAATAAGAACAACATGTAACAACATAAGCAGGAATAAATTTCAGTTCTCAAAAGTTCAGCAATTAACACATGAGTCCAAGAACCAAAAGTTAACAGATATAAGCAGTGAAATTGCGATCATTGTGAACCCTTGGAAACAGCACACTCACATAATCTGTAAATGTTTCTCCCACTGTACCACCTTCATCCTCTTCTCGCTCCACTTCAATGGCTACCTAAGAGGTTTTGTTGTCAAAATGAAATAAGAAAACTAGAAGTAATAAAATAAACAATTGGAACTTCAAAAAAAATACTTGGACTGCAACATATCACATGATCATAGCTACTATCAAGTATCAACATTCTCAATGTCAGACACATAAATAGAAGGAATATTCAACAACAAAACAGAACAATCTAAGGGTCATCCCCATTTCATCCTATTATTGCAGTGAGGTATAAATAGCATGTGTAAGGTAGTAGGATACAGGACCACAAGGAGTGAATACTAAAACTGTAAGCTTCAACCATTAAATCAAGTATCTGTGCACCAAAGATTGAAATATGTTCTTTGGCATTTACCTTTAGTACAAAATGATCTGCATATAATCAAAGTGTG
>NC_143160.1:23891077-23984913 GCF_041381405.1 Jatropha curcas | reverse complement strand
TCTTTATACAGTAGAACGTTCTTAAAAGTAAGCCATATTAAACAAGCTTAAAAAGCAAACAAAATCTAATACCTCGTCAAATATGACAAGACCATCAAATCCTGATCCACACCACTGAACAAGCTGCTGTAGACGAGAACGACCCTTTTCAGAAGATGCAATAAGGCTACTATAAGTCAAAAATACTACTCCCTCTCTGACTCCAACAGACTTTGAATCAAGCTTGGAATACGGCAGTTTGTTCAAAGGATGCACTGCATTGAGAAATAAATGTTAAAAATTCTAAAGAAAATGAAAAAAATCAAGAATTTCAGAATTTATCAAGATTTTCTATATATTAAATTTCTTGATTGACATATCAATTATAACACATAAATCAAGAAAAAACACAAAAATATTAAATTTAGAAATATTACATTTTTCTAATCGTGATCAACAGATCAATTACGGCGCAAATCAAGACAAAACAAGGTCATTAAGGTCAAATTATAAATTATACAAATTATTTTAAAATAATTTTCAACAAAAAAACATTTTTTTACTGACATATTTCTTTTCCAAAAAAGAGTCGCAAACAAAAGGCAGAATCCCTTGTTCTAAAGAAAATGGATGGGTTAGGTTAAGGCCAAATAAAGCAGCACAGAAGTACCATCTCATTACATTTAGGTACGTGATTCCCAAAAAGTCACCACATGTAGCCGCATATCACATAGCTGAGGTCAAGTCCCATTATATATTCGCCAAATTTATACGATTCACTGGCATATCATTGATGCAAAATTTTTCCAGTTGACCAATCTTGAATAAATCATTCTGATTAAACCATCATTACAAGAGATAGCAAACCTAAAAGGAAAGTGTATCAATTTACCTTCAACATATGATGCACCCACATCATCCAAGTCTCTTCTTGCATCAAACTTTAAGTCTGAACCAACAGAAATCCACCTGTGTAAGATCATTAGAGAATAGCAAAAACATTACAGATCATGAGTTAAAAAATTATAATCTCCTCTGAGACAATGCAAATTCATAATAAAACAAACCAAAATCAAGTAACATCAAAAGAAGAAGACAAAGATCTGAATGCAATAAAGATATTGTGAGTTGCAACCCAAAACTTACAATGCTTTCCTCCTCTCTTGGAGCCAATTCTCCCATATCAACCCTGCAATTGTTCGACCTTTACCCACACCAGCTCCATCTCCAATAAAGAATCCAGCCCTAGCACCATTGGGAAGGTGCTGGAGGTGTCTCTGTAGAGAATATCTTATAAGCAAGGGAACTCAGAATAATTAGCCATAAGTCCAGCAGTAGAAAAAACCTGGCAAGCATAGACCAATGTCTCAATCTGTAAGCAAGACAAAGCCTTATTTTTTTCCAAATCATCCTTGATTTTTAGATCATATGTGGGTTCGGGCGGCTGTACTGCAGATAAGGACGATGTCTCAACAATTGGATCAGGATGTGGGGGTCCTATAGATAGTTTTGGAGGTCGCTGCAAGAAATAAGAACAACATGTAACAACATAAGCAGGAATAAATTTCAGTTCTCAAAAGTTCAGCAATTAACACATGAGTCCAAGAACCAAAAGTTAACAGATATAAGCAGTGAAATTGCGATCATTGTGAACCCTTGGAAACAGCACACTCACATAATCTGTAAATGTTTCTCCCACTGTACCACCTTCATCCTCTTCTCGCTCCACTTCAATGGCTACCTAAGAGGTTTTGTTGTCAAAATGAAATAAGAAAACTAGAAGTAATAAAATAAACAATTGGAACTTCAAAAAAAATACTTGGACTGCAACATATCACATGATCATAGCTACTATCAAGTATCAACATTCTCAATGTCAGACACATAAATAGAAGGAATATTCAACAACAAAACAGAACAATCTAAGGGTCATCCCCATTTCATCCTATTATTGCAGTGAGGTATAAATAGCATGTGTAAGGTAGTAGGATACAGGACCACAAGGAGTGAATACTAAAACTGTAAGCTTCAACCATTAAATCAAGTATCTGTGCACCAAAGATTGAAATATGTTCTTTGGCATTTACCTTTAGTACAAAATGATCTGCATATAATCAAAGTGTGTTCTTTGGTATCAAATACCTGTGAGCTTCAATCATTAAATCAAATACCTGTGTCCCAAAGATTGAAATATGTTCTTTGGCATTTACCTTTAGTACAAAATGATCTGCATATAATCAAAGTGTGCTCTTTGGTATCATTTCAGTTTTTGAGTTTTGTTGTCCCGTGCTAAGAATTTGTACACTGGAAAACAGGTTGATGAAATAACCAAAAACCAATTTTTCATTCTTCCCTTATTGTGGCAACTTGTTTTTCTCTTTTAAAACACCGAATAACAAGCTTTTTTTAATTTATAACATAATTCATGTTTTACAATTAAGAAGCAAAAAAACAAAAAACAACAACCATAAACGTGTTTGGTATATTGTTGTCCCTGAACAATTTTTTAATTGTGCTTGAGGCTTCTAATAGATAACAAGAACTTTAGTTAAGAATTCTAAAATCTTGCAAGTTAGCATTAAGTGAGAGATTCTAAACCCATACTGAGTTTTTCTTCTCCTCGCTAATAGATACAAGTGGCTCAATAGAACTCTGGTCACTCCCCAAAAACTATCTTTTTTCTTCAAGACGTAACACAAATTATTGATCTATATTTGAGCA
The DNA here is from genome assembly GCF_041381405.1 of Jatropha curcas. Lineage (NCBI taxonomy): Eukaryota > Viridiplantae > Streptophyta > Magnoliopsida > Malpighiales > Euphorbiaceae > Jatropha > Jatropha curcas. Next base: position 23,982,213 of record NC_143160.1, on the reverse strand, counting down.
ATATTCTGTTCAATTAGTTCCCCAACATCAGAAAGGCTTTCTTATACTTTCCAAATATAGAAAATCATAACGTTTCAAATCAATTTCATATGCCACACAAGTAAAAGTTAGGTATCATCAATGCACACCAACTTGAAAATGCCAACAAAACTTGTAAGAAAAAAAGAAAATGTACATTTCATCAGTGAACTCAATGTGTGAATTAGATGACAGATTCTAACCATATAATATGTTCATAAAATCCAGTGAATGACAACCCACCCTGAGCAATAAAAGATAAAATTCAAAATGGCAAGAACATTGTTTTTTGTTGTGCTTATTAAGACTAATAACAAAAACAGGAATAATACTACTCACTGCATTCAAGAATATCACTACTTCAATAACTATAGTTAGGAACAAATTCCATAGCAGACGCTCATGATTGAAAAGTAATGATAAACAATATCTCACTCAGTATACTAGTAGCAGGAATAGTAAAAGTAGCACAACTTTTAATACTTCACTCCATGTGGTGCCGTAAGAAGTAATTCAGTAGTCGTTTGCCAAATTTTCTAGTTATTTTTTCCATATAATTATCAAAGTAACCAAAAGATAATAGAATAAAGAAGAAATTCCCCAGAATTCACTAAAAATGAGAGAACATAACGAAGACAAAAATGACAAGAATGAGTGTGATGGATGAAAAACCTCGTTTACTTCCTCGGGAAGAGGCAGCATTCTCGGAGGAGCCAGAGGGGGAGGAGGAAATAACTGCTTAAGTTTAGACAAATCCACGGCGAGATCGACCCCGCACTGCGGGCAAGCAAACCGAGCTAGGCCATGGGGCACATTAAGAATAGCCTTGCAATTAGCACAAGGAAGCTGGATCTTAGTCGGATCGATGCCGTGCGCCGGCACTTGTTGTTGTGAGTTTTTCTGCTGGAGGTTGTTGTGGAGCCTACTCATCAGCTCCGGCGGCAGCATTTGATGCATATGACATGCTGGACAGACAAAATCCACAAGCCCTGGTGCCACCGTCAGGATCATCCGGCAACCAGCGCACCGTACTTGGACGCCCCCGCCATGTGACTGCGGCGGCGGTGGTGGTTGTGAGGCCAGCGGCGGTGGCACCGATGGCTGAGACATGACCGTGTCGTGTTTTCAAATCCCCAATCTTTGGGCTGATGTGTGTTATGTATAGATAACAGATATATAGGAGATAGGAAATCGAGGCGCGGGAAGACGAAGGGGTTTTCAGTTATTGGATTTTTAACCTTTTAGTTGAGTATCTGTCTGTCTTTCTCTCAGTAGTTTCTCTTTCGGGGTTGAGTTGTTGAAATTTTTGACAAGGAAAATGAGCCAGTGGCGACCAGGATTTTTCGGTTGGCTCAACTTTTGGCATTACAGACTGTACAGTTGGAATTAACACTGGACTGGAGTGGATACATCACGTGCTATGCACGTGACCGTGCAACCGCGTGTTTATTTACAGAAAATAGAAAATTATTTTCTAAAAGAATAAATTTCATAAAAAATAAAAACTAAAAAACAGAAAATGAAAAAATGGGTTCACTTGATAATAGTAAAAAAATCATATTTTAATTTAAAAACTTCATAAACATTATTCATTACTTTCATAATTAAAATAAAATATTATAAAATAAATTTAGAAATTTCTTATTTAAAAATTTTTGAATTTTTATTATTGATTGTGTATAACAATAATATCAATTTTTATTATTTTGTAAAATTTTTTAAAGACAAAGGATATAATATATTTGTAATAATAAAATTAATTTAATATTAAAGCATAATATATTTTTTATGTTATTTAAATATTTTTTATTTATTCAATGAAAATATTTTATAAAAAAATTATTTATAAATATTATAATTTTAATTATGAAAATATCATTTTATAAAAATAGAAAACAGTTAGAAAATATATCTTTTGTTATAAAGGAAAACTGTTGGAAACAATTTAAAATAGTTTCCCAAACCTTAGTTAAATTTTAGAAAATTGAAAAATTGTTTTCTACTTTTCCAAATAGAAAATTGATTAATTTGAATACAAAATTCTTTTTCAATTTTGCTTGAAAAACTTTTCTAAAAAACTAAAACAGTTTTCTATCTCCCTTCACCTGACACCTACTGCTAGGCAATAATCCCTGCTTTCATTGAGTTTTTTCTAAATTTTGAACCGATTACGGTAAATGTCAAGTGAACAAATTGATTGTATCTTTGCACCATGTGCAAATAATTCATAAATTTTGTTGCTTCTGGATATCTTTTCATCTTCTTATAAATGGTTTCGATCATTCACAGCTGAAAAACAAGTAAAATTTTTTTTAATTTAGGAATATCTTAATTTATGTGTAAATATTGTAAAATTTCACCGTCTTAATGAGTTAAATAATTAAGAAATGTGCAAAGAGTCCATTGTTAAATGATTCAAAGTGATATATGGCCATTTTCGGGCATATAATTCATGTAAGTTTTAGTGTTTTAATTAAATAAAAAAGATTACTTTATTATTTATAATGTTTGGTAGCGTAGCGTCTAGTAGATGATGCAATTTCTATATGAAAGAGTTATGTTCTATCAACAATTATCAACTTAATAATCTTATTGTGTTATGGCAATATTTTCCTTTCACTCAATAAGTTATTTAACTTATCGAATCAGCTCTTAAAAAAAAGTTTATTATTGGGAAGACTACTTAGCTCCTAAGGTTTAGCCTAATTATCTAATTTAGAAAATCTCTTAACTTGTGTAAATATTGAAATTTTACGGCTAAGTGGTCATTTGCTTAGCTGAATTCTGAATGTGAACTTTGAATTTACTATTTTATTGAGTTGAATAATTACTTGTTGTATATTAAGAACTAATTATTGAATAATTAAGAAGTAATACATAATATCATTTTATAATTGCAGCAAATATTTTCTTTTCATTTAACAAGTTACTTAACTTATTGAATCAGCTCCAAAAAGGTTTTTTCATTTAAACAAAATTTGACTTGGAAGTTAAAATAATCAACCGATTAATTTAGCTTAAATAAACAATCTTGTTTCTTATTATTTAAAGGAATAAAGCTCAACTTAGCCCCTAAACTTGTTCACAAAGGTGAAAAGGCCATATTTCACCTTTTGGGTCATTTTAAACAACAACTTTAAATAAAATAGCCAAATACTCTTCTTATGTCTAGAAAACACACGTGCATATAACGCAGTCAAAAAGGTTGGAATAAGTGATAAAATATTATTTGCCTTTGTCTACAATGACACAACCACTAAAACAACAAATCACTATTGCTAACATAATTGCCCACACCTTTGCCAATACCGCTGCTGTTGACTCCAGCGCTAAGACCTCTACGCTCTTCGTGTCTTCTCCCAAGCCATCTCATCGATCGTACATAAGAAATATCTAAATAGGGTGAGCAAAAAAAAAAAATCCAGTTTATGCAAGAACTGTCTTTAAATAAAATAAAATAAAAGACCAGTTGGACCATATATAGTAAATATAACCTCTGGAGCTATTAGATGTTTTTTATGATCATAAAATTAGATGGATCCAAGAAATTAGATACCTTTGATATTCTGAAATGGGTTTCATCCATTCTCTAGCTTCATATTTCTGATTGACAATTCTTATTGTTTTCCTAGTAAGAGTGACAAAGAGCGGTGTTTTGTCACTATCACCACCAACACGAGATATTGAAGGATACTTCTCAAATACAACCATGAAGTTCCATTTTTGAATAAACCCAACTTACTTCACAAGGTCTCGGAGGCGAATATTGATGCTTTTGTGAATGGATTATGTATTTAAGATGTAAGATAAGAGATGTTTTCTTTTAAATGTCCATGCCTCTATCAAGTTCATGGACTCTATCAATTATGCCTCTTCAAAGTTGAACCAGCTACAAGGGACCTTTATTTATTGATTTTTTTGTATATAACTTAATAAAAAAAAAATTGATATAAAGAAATAGCTAAGCATGATTTTTACCATTTTAATTGACATGGATACCAAATTAATATTTAATAGCTTTAAGCTAAATTGGGAAATTTCACGCTCATTGACCAACTATAATGAAGGGGTATTTAGGCATTTTATTTAGAGTTGCTGTTTAAAATGACCCAAAATGTGAAATTTAGCTTTTTAACTCTTTTTAACAAGTTTAAGGCTAAATCAGTCTTTATTCCTTATTTAAATGGTAAGTTGGAGATCTAATAAGCTATCATTAAGTTCAAATAAATAGCTCCTAACAAAGTTTTTATGATTTTTATTTGGGTCAATTTCACTAGTGGCCTTTGAAGTTATGTTCTATTCACTTTATCATTCAATGATCGTTTAAAAATGTTTGAATTTCTATTTGTACAACTGTTTTCCCCCCCGGATGAAAAATCATAAAATGGTTTTTATTTATTGTGTTGATGTGTATTTATCTTGAAAAAGCGGTGATAAAAAAAAACCTTTTTTGGATATACGATGCCGATAAATCGGTCTTATAAATCATTTTTTAGTCGCCACCCATTTTTTTGGCAATGGGACCGTTTTTATTTTTTTATTTCGTAAAATTGACTCCATTTTAACCCATTTTATTCAAGGCCTTTTATTTGAAAGAGAACTGGTCAGGCGTACCAAGTACGATTCTAGGTAAGGGAATTAGGTACGTCGGCCCGTTGAAAGCCGATGCCCGGAAAACCGGCCTCTTTTAACCTACGATTTCTAACTTGATTTTATTTTAGAAAAGCCAATTATTTAAACCCAACCCGAATAAATCGAACCGAATTCCTATGTGGAAAATTAATTAACCGTCCTAATTAGATTCATTCATTGCATTCATCACAGATAAATCATATCATCCATCATCCATCCGTAATACATATCAAATAAAGTAAAAGACCCGCTCTTGCCTTATGGTTAAAGGCGGGCCACAAACCGAGTTTAATAGTGTAATTAATAATAAACGATAAGAAATAAAATCTTAAAAATCTCATAATCATCAGTAATTAATTGACTTTGCTTGATTAAAACTCAATTTGCCCACTATTGACGATTTCCCGGATTAAATTTAAAGAAAGATTAATTTACTGAAATGAAACTGCACTAAAAAATAATGAAAATGTGCTAGTACTGGAAGATAGTCGCGTCACGCGGGTGTTCTACGAAGAACAGTCGCGTAATGCACCCCTTATCTTTTATTCTTAGACTTGTAATGGTTGCGTCACGCAGCTGTTCTATGAAGAACAGTCACGTGACGGAACTCTGATTATGGTCTACAAACTAGAACAGTCGCGTCATGCAGGTGTTCTATGAAGAACAGCCGCGTGACGTAACTATTAGCTACGTGACGGCGCTGTTCGTGACATTATTAAAATCCTTAGGTATATGGATTATTTATTTAAAGCAAAATATTAGATACGGATATAGAAACAAAAATGAAAATGAGCACGCGAACAGCTGCGTCACGCAGGTGGTCTAGTCCAGGTCAGGGGCTTTTGGACATGAACAGTCGCGTCACGCAGGTAGTAGCTGCGTGACGCGGCTGCTCTGGTCCGCAACTACCTTTCAAACTGGTCCTTTTTACGTTTCTTTTTTGTCCAAAGTAATTATAACGGACCCAGAAAGACTCAACAATAGGCAAACTTACGTTTTGTCAATGGCAAACCAATTAATCAACGCAAAAATGAGATTTTTAAGATGTAAAATGCTAAAAATAAATGAAAATAAAAAGAATGAAGTTAGAACCGTTACCTAGCCCTCAGATTTGAGGATTGCATGTACTGAGATTGACTCGGAGGTGTCGTTTCACAATTCCAGAAGCGCAATCACCAAATTCTTTCACAAAAATGAAATTGTTTTCCTCTCTTTTCCTCTTTTTTATCTTTTTGTTATATCTTTCTTTGATCTTAAATCTAAATATCTATAACTTGATCTACCCCAAGTTAACTCAATGGAGTTCTTGAGAAAGAACTTTAGTTGTTTTTTTAGATGTCTAAACTTAGAAAGTCGTGTTTCTTAGAGGAAAATGAGAGCAAAGTGAAAAATGCCAAAAAAAAAAAAGTCCCGTTTTTGCTGTAAACTGTTGTATTTATATGGCTAGGGCAACAGGACAGTCACGTCACGCGGGTGGAAGCTGCGTGACGTACCCGTAAACCTGCGTGACGCGACTTGCTTTTCGTACAGTTGCCGCGTATCCATACAAACAGTGCAGGCCGTTGCACGGGCGCGCGCCAAAGGTGTCAGTCCTGTTAGAGCTGCGTGGCGCAGCTAAGAGTGCCGTCACGCAGGTACTAGCTGCGTGACGCAGCCCTAACACGGGTCAGGCTCCTTTGGGCGGTTTGATTCAATTTTTGGTTCAAACACTTCTGGTTTATTGTGAAACCTTATCCTTTGTCCTCATATCATCATCGGGTCAGGTGGAGGCATAAAATTACGCGTCAACAGTTTGCCCCCCCACTTTATCATTAATTGTATAATCGATTAATGTTAAAGTGGTCTATTGACACGCCTTCTATCAGGCAATCCTCTCGAAGCTCGGTTTGATCGGCTTGAAAAGACGCTGAATCAATCATCTGGTCACCTCCTAAGCTCGGTTTGATCAGCTTCGTCGGTTTCCATCCAACGTATGAATGACTTCAAAGCTCGGTTTAATCGGCTTGGAAGACACCTTCGGGTCTCGGTTTGATCGGCCTAAAGGGTTTTGGATGTTTGGTCACCTTCTCAGCTCGGTTCGATCGGCTTTGTCGGTTTCCACGGAATCTGAAGAGACATTCTCGAAGCTCGGTTTGATCGGCTCGAAAATGTTGATTTGATGACAAAGTCTTCGAAGCTCGGTTTGATCGGCTTGAAGAGCTTTGATCTGGCCACCTCCTCAGCTCGGTTTGGTCGGCTTTGTTGGCTCCAGTCGGTTTTGGAAAGGCATCCTCGAGGCTTGGTTTGATCGGCCCGAAAGATGTGGATTTTACCCTGGTCAACTTCGCAACTCAACATCATTGACTGGGGAAGAAAATTTCAAATAGCTTCGCAATACATCATCACTGTTTTGAAGTTGTTCTGACTAGCTTCGCGATGCACCATCACTAATCAGTAAGACCTATCGGCTTCGAAAAACCATCACCGGTTGGCCTGAAAAATTGTTCACAAGAGAAAGGACAATATCCGTGTACAAACAGACTTTGCCTTCCGTTAGAAAAATATTGGAACGTCACATGTTCCCATGCATTAATTATGAAAAAGGATTCGTATTAAGACAAAAGGTTATACTTTTGCCCCCAGTCCGGAATTCCAGCCTAGGACCAAAAATATCCATTTTTGTAGGCATATCTTAATCATTTTGCAAAAATTTTAGCGAAAATTTCGGCATAAACATTTTAACAAAAATTTGTCGTCTGCGTTTTTAAGTATACCTTTGAAAGAAAGCTTACCTGAGGGTAATCTGGGCAATTTAATGTTTCTGCCCCCTGTGCGCTGAGTAGACAAAGAATCGCTGAAGTGTACGGGCCGCACATCGACGTCAAATTGCCGAAATGGACCGTTGTGGGCTTTTGAACGGGCCGCACGGGTTTATTATCGGTCCTTTTGGGCTCGAAAGAATGGGCTTGGACCCGTTTCTTGAAGAGATAGGCTTGGGCCCAGATATTTATTATAAGTAATTTCTTTCATAACCGATTCAGTTTCACTTATTCACAAACCCTAAGCGATTGAAAATTCTTTGAACTGTTCAACTGAAAGGATGTCTCAAATCTCAGAGATCCCCGCTTCTGCCTACACTCTGGAGATGGAGACTCTCGGGGCTCTGCCCGACATCCCTACGTTCGACGGTGAGCCGGTGCCGGTGAGCCGGAACCCGCTAACCCCCGGGACGCGACCATTGCAGCTTCTTCCGTTGCCGGGTTCGGAGTTTCCAGTCCGGTACGAAATGAGTCAGATGCGTGGCTTTCGATCTGAGGTAAGCAAAAATTTCCTTAATTTTGTTGTTTTTACTGCTTTAGATCTGTAGCTGTAGTAAATAAACAGTCTTTTGTGTTTGCGCCCGCGTCAACAGTCGCGTCACGCGGGTGGGAGTTGCGTGGCGCGGCTGTTCTTCCATGAACAGTCGCGTGACGCAGCTGTTCTAGTGTGAACAGTTGCGTGACGCAACTGTTCGAGGCGCCAGAAACCCTAGCTTGCCTTGAACTTTAGGAATTATCCCCCTTTTCATCTTGTTAGAACTTGATTTGTTGAGATAGGATTGTCTAGCAGCTCTAGGCGATTGATTTTGCCTTGAATTTGCACAAAAACAACACAAACGTAGTGAAATTAAGTTGAAATTGAACCGCTGCGTACCTTCGACAGTTGCGTCACGCAGTTGTTCTTAGGAAGAACAGTTGCGTGACGCGACTGTTCGTCAATGAGTGAGGGCCTTGAACAGTTGCGTGACGCGGCTAGCGAGATGCGTGGCGCGGCTTCGTGGTTGCGTGACGCATCCGTTCTTGGGGCCACATATTTTGAACAGTTGCATGACGCGGTTAGCGAGATGCGTGACGCGGGTGCTGAGATGCGCTATGCAGCTGTGCTTCTGAATGCTCAACTGGTGTAAAGCTGCGCGGCGCGACTCTGTAGATGCGTGACGCGACTGGGAGTTGCGGGACGCAGCTATGGTTCGAACCAAAACTCGAATTTTATTATATTTTTTCCTGCCATAGAAGAAAATGAACAATTATTAGTCTTATATTTATTCGAAATTGGAATTTTCTTACAGGTTAATCTGGGCAAGGCCCGCTCGGGTGGCTCGGCCACTAACGCTTCTGCTTTCTAGGACTTATTGGACCCTCCTATGTGAGCCCGGGTCGTCGTTGCAGGTTTCGGGGATTATGCTGCAGGATTGCGTCGCACGCAGCCTCGTTTCCCTCCCGCTATGCGGTACGCATTGATGGAGCAGTGGAACGATTGCACTCACAGCTTTGTTTTTGGGTTTTGCGAGATGACCCTCACGCCCATAGACTACGCTGCCATCACCGGCCTTCGCTTCACTGGCCCGGTTCCTCCACTAGACGCTCGGTACCAGACGGTTGCTATCGGAGCTCAGCTAGTCCGTTCCCTACTTGACGTTACGACACAGACCCGATACACTGTGCAGGGATGCATGTCTTACGAGACGGTCTTTCGGTTCTGGGCCGAGAGGATCAGGACCCGGTTGGAGGCTTGGAGGGAGTTTCCGGAGGATGTCCGACCTGCTGCTCTTGCGTACACTCCAGAGGAGAGGGACCAGGCTGCTCGGTCCTTCTTGTTCTACATCATTTCCTCGCAGCTACTATGCACCTCCCAAAATAAGGGAGATCCCGCGGTGCTGGCATGTCTTCGGGATCTGAGCCAGGTCAGGTCCTTCGACTGGGCCACACTTGGTTTGGCTCATCTCTATCACGGTCTGGACGTCTGGACCCGTGGTAGCGGTGAGTCGAACTGGCTGTTCATCCGGCCTTTGGAGGTAACACACTTTCACTCTTAACTTTCCCTTCTTCTTTTTTTTGTGATCCGCCATTCTCAACTGTTCAACTAACTGATGTTATTTTCTGTCTCTGTTACAGGTGTGGTCTTACGAGTATTGCATCTATCCGGGCGGTCCGAGCAGTGACTCCCCCGTTGAGTCCAGGAGGATTCCCCGCTATCTGGCCCACTGTCATCACACTTACGCCAGCGGCGAGGATCCCGAGTACTGGCGGAGCTTCCTTAATGACCGGGAGCTGTCTGATGTGAGTACAGAAAGAACCTCTAAATCTTTAGCTTATCTTCTTTTTATTTTGACGCACAACTAATGCTGATTTCTTATCATTTTTTGCAGCTATCCTTGGAGCCATGGGATTGCGAGGCCTAGAGGACCTATCCGGGCCGGGAGGTGGCTGAGTTGCACACCCGGTCGAGACTGTTGATGCGAGGATACTGGGCTGACCGGTACTTCCTAGGAGAGAGAGTCTTTGACACTCTGATCGCTCCAGCACAGCGGAGAGTGCCTCATACCCCTCCTCGGCATATGTGTCTGCTGGAGGGCTTGACTCGGGAGGACCTGGAGGTAGAGTATAGAGGCTTCTCGGCGAACGATTTCCTGTCCGCCGGTGACTTTCCTTCTTACTTTGCCTCTAGGATGCAGGCTCGACTTCCCGAGGTTCTTGAGTACATCCAGGTAACTCATCTGACCTTCAACTTTGCTTACTGTTATTACTCTCTTTTTGTTTCAGATCACTGATGTTATTAGTTTCTTTGTAACTAAATGCAGGAGCGGAAGACACACAAGACTGCAGCTCACTACCGGGCTGAGGCAGCGGCTGAGGCTGGTGGCGCGGCGGCTCTGGCCGGACCAGCTGGTGTAGTACTGGGCGATGTCCCGTTTCCGCCGGGTATGGAGGTGGTGTTGGATCCTGGCCTTGGCTTGGGATCTGGCATCATTATTCCTGCTAATCTTCGGCAGGCTCCTCCTCCGGTGCAGCTGGACCCTGAGCACACTATATATGTGAGTTATAAACCGAATTTACAAAGTTAAGAGCACTTTACCTGAATATCCTTTTAATGGATTTTTATTGTTTGCAGGTGCCGGCCCAGAGGTACCAGGAGATGCCAGCGATTCCGGTTTGCCCGATCCTACATCGGCCGGCTTTACTCCGAGCGACATGAGCTGGTATGAATTTTACACATTTTTACCTTTTGCTTCTTATTATTTTGGTAAACTTTCTTACACATGCTTGTCTTTACAGGAGCTAGAGAACGGGAGGCTGTGAAGGCATCAGTCCCGCCAGTCCAGTGCCGTGAGCGGGCTTCAGGCAGAGGTGGAGCGGCTTCGGACGAGACTAGAGGTTGAGGGCATCCCGCTCGACTCTTCTGATGAGGATGAGGATGACTCTTCTTCCGATGATGCACCACCATCTCCACCCCCTCCGGCTGTTGCTGGTCCTAGCCGTAGGCGGCGGTAGTCCAGCTGCATGTCTCCTCCATTTTTGAACATTTATTAGTTTAGTTTTTTTTTATCATATTTTTTTTTGGATGGTTGTACAGTTGTATCAACACTTTATGATATCATTTATATTTTTTTTTACAACACTTGGCCTTCATCACTTTATCATGTGTGTTTATGTTTTATAACTGTGAAGTCTTATTCCTGCAAAAACAAAACACCAATACAACACCAAACACAAAATAGCAATGTCCCATTTGTTCATAAAAAAATGGTTCATCTTATTAGCAGTCAGTGAATCGATTTATTGTAAATGAATAAATGAAATGAAATGAATAAAAAATAAAATAATGAACTTAACATGGAATATGACCAAAAATCAATTTCCAAAGAGAAAGCGTACCGTAGTACTTACCTGATAGGGCGGTCCACTCAGTGAATGCGGACGTAATGGCTCAACCATCCTTTCTCGATTAATGCGATCATAAGGACTCGACTTCCTTATTGTACAGGCCGTCCTTCTTACTGATCAATGCAGGTTTAAATGCGCACCGACCCAAGTAGACTATACATGATTGTCCTTCCAACTACTTCTGATGGTGGTTATTATTTCGGATGACGATGTTATTTCGTTCATCGGTCCCTTCACTCTTCTATAAATGGAAATTTCGCTTCGCACATCCTTCCCATCCAGTGTCCAAAGCATATCAGTTTCTTAAGTGACTTTCTTCCATGGCCTTCAGAAGCCAAGTCTCATCTTTTGTCCAATCCATCTCCGATGACCTATGGCAGATTCCCCCTATGGATCAACTTGCCTGGTTAAGGTATTTCAAAGACCTAAAACCTAATCATGGCTTCTTGTCTTGGCTTGTTACTCGTTTTAATCCGAACACCATGGTTTTCCGATTTGAAGATTCTGAAGTGACTCCAACCTACGAGGAAATGTGTGCCGTGATGGATCATCATCCTGAACAAGACGAAACTCCGGCCTTACCCCCAGGTCCTAGGTATGATCTAACTGAGATCGTGGCCTTGTGCCTGGTTTATCTTCTTGATGGCATAAACGTGGATCAGGGTCTTCCTTTGGAACCTTTCTTGAACAGGGTTTTGTCCACTGATCTAGATCTACCTTGGATCCGAGCTTGCTGCTTCTTGCTGTTGAATGTGTATGCCATGAAGAATCTTCAACCCGGAATTGGAGATTTCCGACTTCTGACCATTGTTCGTGATATGCAATTGTACCATCGTACCGTTTTCATGATGATCATGGGAGAAACAATGTGTTGGGTCAGAGATATTGCCCTTCACATTACTGACTTCAATGTTCATCATCGCGGTTGTCCATTTCTATTGCAAGCCTGGGCTCTGGACAAATTAAGCCTGATTCCTCCGGTTCCAGCTCGCTTGATTCCAACTTATGGACCTGCCGTTTTTCAATCTCGGTCTCGGAGACGCTTCGATTTTGGTGGTAACCCTATTATTCGGTGGACTTGTCCTTGGTGGAGGATTAGACTGGCCACGATCGGAAGCATGAATCTCAATTATGTGTTGTATGCCAGTCTAGACCGTTCCATGGCCTATTTCCCAGATATGATCAGTCGTCAGTATGGGATGATACAGCGTGTTCCTAGAGTCCACAACTTTGAAAGTGGCCTCATATCACCACATCTGTTGACTAATTTGGCCGATCGTTGGCAAAGTCGAAACACCGTATATTTGGATGAAGGAACGATGCAAGACACTGTGACACCTGCATATGTCAACTGGTTCTTCACCCCACAATGATGTCACGTTCTGTGAAGGTTGACCTTTGCTGATAGGCCTCATCAGAATAAATTGTCGTTTGTTGCTTTTCTTTTGTACTCAAGCCATGAGTTTTTATCTAAATGTATCTGCTTTCCTTTTAATCAATAATCTTGATGATTCTGTCTTTATTAATTCCTGCACATATGAACAATGAGAGACAACAAAACTTTTCTTTCGAAATTATTTGTTAGTTATTTGGGCCTCCTGCCCTTGGGTCAATAAATGAAAACTCATAAAGTAAACATTATTCTGTAAAAACAAAAGCTTATGCTTGGAAACAATAAAGAATGCAGTGACTTTTTTATTACCTGCACAAATCAAATAAAAATAACAAATGTAACTCCTTTATGTATGCATGAACTTATGCAAGTGCTAAGGTTTATTCATGGTTTTATATTGACCTTTCTAGGGAAATCACTGAGAAAACGGCGCTCGCCCCTCTGATCAATGTCTTTAAAAAAAATTCAATGTTTAGGCAGGGCCAACAGTCAGGACATTTCAAACCAAATGAGTCAATCTTTGTTTAAATAAGCAGAGAGGAAGATCTTGCATTCTTCGACCATAATTCCAGGATAAGAACGACAATTTTAAAATACAAGTCCTTTATTAACCTTACTTCTTTTCAACATTATACAGAAGCAAAGAAAGTTTATTCTAGTACAATGGTCATTCGCTCTAACTACTTGACTTCCTATTCCCTTTCGAGTCAAATTGATGGCATCGAGCAACCAATCACTAATCTGTCACGAACGCATGGCATGAATTTCGCATTTAGGCTAAGCACCACGCGTTAATCCCGAGATTTTATTTTATTATTTTGCATTTTTTTTACGTGCTCTAACTTTTGCCTAGGCCGCCCTTGCGGGTTTTCAACCTAGCGAGCTCATTTTTTGCCTAAGCCGCCCTTTCAGGTTTTCAACTTAGCTCCCTTTTTTTTTTTTTTTTTTTTTTTGAAATCATTATCTCAGACATAGAATCTTTTCATTTGATCTTAATTGATAATTCGATTGACAGGCTCTCCTTCCATAGTGACTAATTCGACGGCGCCTTTAGGTAGCAGCTTCTGAATTCTGAACGGCCCATGCCAGTTGGGTTTGAATTTCCCACCAGGATGATGTTGGGCTTCATGATCCAATAACCTGATCAACACCAAATCTCCATTCTTTAAAGCCCTTGGATGTACCCGCTTGTTGTAGAAACGAGCAATCCTCCTTTTTCTCATCTGAATCGTGGAATCGAGCATTCAGTCTCCTTCCGTCTAAGAGTGCCAGATCTTCATACCTCTTCTTGACCCATTCTTCTTCGGTCAGACCAGCTTCTACTAAAACCCTGAGAGACTTCTTTTCGAGCTCTACCGGTAACACTGCCTCCATCCCGTATACCAATTCGAAGGGAGAAGCTCCATTTACTGCCTTGAAGGTAGTGCGATGCCCCCAGAGCGCGAAGGGAAGTTTCTCAGCCCAGCTTCTATACCTTTCGCACATCTTTGACAGGATTCTTTTGATCTCCTTATTTGCAGCTTCTACTGCACCATTAGCCTGAGGGAGATAAGGAGAAGAATGGTGATGCTCAACCTTGTATCTATAAAGCAATTGGCCAACTTCTGCTTGAAAATGAGAACCATTATCTGTAACTATGTGATGGGGGACACCATAGCGACAGAAAATGTTCTGTTCAATAAATCTTGCCACATGCTTGGCAGTTAAGATTCTATAAGATTGAGCCTCGATCCATCTAGAGAAGTAGTCAACTGCAACCAATATATACTGATGACCATTGGATGCTGTAGGTGAGATTTTGCAGATGATGTCTATGCCCCATGCAGAAAAAGGCCACGAAGGAGTTGTCGGATGGAGTTCGACAGCAGGTAAGTGGCTTCGATTGTCATGGTATTGGCAAGCTTTGCAACGACGCACATATTGAACACAGTCGCCTTCCATCTGCATCCAAAAATGACCTTGCCTCATGATTTTTCTTGCTAAGCTCATGCCACTTAGATGAGTACCGCAAACTCCTTCATGAACTTTTCTCATAATGTCCTCCCCTTCTTTCTTACTCACACATCGTAGCAACACCCCATCCCAAGCTCTCCTGTAAAGTTCATCATCGACTACAACATAATTCAGAGCCATTTTCCTGAGGACTGCACGGTCTTCCTTCGTAGCATCTTCAGAAAAAGTACCATCTTTCATGTACCTCAGAATGTCCGTGAACCATGGTTCTTCCTCCAGTTCTATCTGGTTCACAAAATGATCTTTATAACACGGGATATTGGCTGCGGTAATGATAAATGGCTTCTTCGAAACTTTAGTCAAATCCTGCCAAGTCGATGCTAAGTTTGCCAAGGCGTCTGGAATCCTGTTATAGGTTCTTCCTATGTGAGTGAAAGTGATCTTGTCAAATAGTGCTGCTTTCTTCAACAAATACTCGACATAAGGCTTCAATCGGTCTTCTTCTACCTTCCATCTCTCGTTGGCATGCTCAATAACCAATAAAGAATCTCCTATCACCTCAACTTCCTTAGCACCGGATGCAAGAAGGGCTTCCATTCCCATGATGCACGCTTCATATTCTACCATGTTGTTAGTGACCGGGAACAGTAGTCTCTTGCACATGGTTGTGACTTCGCCGTTAGGTGCTTCTATAACAATACCAGCCCTAGCTCCGTTCCTGTTAGCTGATCCGTCAAAGTATAACTTCCAAGCTCTTGTTTCAACGCACAGCAAATGTTCATCAGGAAACTCCAATTCCCATGATTCATTGTCTGTCACAGGGTTTTCTGCTAGGAATTCTGCCACGGCTCGGCCTTTGACCGTCTTCTTTGTTACGAACTCCGCATCCGCACTAGACATCTGAATCAACCACTTAGACAGCCGTCCCTCTAGAGTAGGTGTTTTCTGCAAATACTTCAACGGATCAATTCTGGAGATGAAAGTGACCCTGAAGGAATCAAAATACGGCCTCAACTTCTTTATCGACCATACTACTGCCATGCACGTTTTCTCTATCAGATTGTATTTCTCTTCGATGGGCAGTAGTTTCTTGCTGATGTAGTAGATAGCTTTTTCTACTCCAGCGGAGTTCGGCTGTACCAACATTGCTCCCACTCCTGCATCTTCTATAGATAGGTACAAGATCAGAGGTTCTCCTGGTCTTGGTGAACTAAGCACCGGTGGATTCATCAAGTATTTCTTTATGTGGTCAAAGGCTTTCTGGCAATCTTCATTCCACTTAACCGGCTGATTCTTTTTCAGTAACTTGAAAATTGGAGCACATGTGATGGATAACCTCGAAATAAATCTGCTGATGTACTGAATTTTACCCAGGAAGCTTCTCACCTGACATTCTGTTCTTGGCGGTTCCATATCCTGAATGGCTTTTATTTTGTCCGGGTCAACCTCAATCCCGTTAGGTCCAACCACAAAACCTAACAATTTTCCCTTCGTCACTCCGAATACACACTTCTTGGGATTGAGTCTCAAATTGTACTGTTTGACCCGTGTGAAGAACTTCTCCAGCATCTCTGCATGTTCTTCCTGCGTTTTTGTCATGATCACCATATCATCTACATACACTTCCAATCCTTTATGGATCATATCATGAAATAACGTAGTAGCCATCCTCTGATATGTTGCTCCGGCATTCTTCAGTCCGAACGACATCACTCTATAGCAAAATGTTCCGAAGTCTGTGGTGAAGGCGGTCTTATGCTTATCTACTAAGGCCATCAATATCTGATTATACCCTGGGAATCCATCCATAATAGAATAACATCCCATTCCAGCAGCACTGTCTATCAAAACATCTATGTGTGGAAGTGGAAAGTCATCCTTAGGCGAGGCTTTGTTCAGGTCCCTGTAGTCGACACAGACCCTTATCCTTCCATCCTTTTTGAGCACCGGGACTATGTTTGCCAACCATTCCGAATAGTGTACTACTTCTAAGAATCCTGCATCCAACTGCTTCTGGACTTCAGCTTTGATCTTGTCCTGCCATTCTGGTCTGACCCTTCTGCTTTTCTATTTTACTGGCCTAACACTCGGATCAGTAGGGATGAAGTGCTCCGCTATTGATCTGTCGATCCCTGGCATGTCTGCGTAGCTCCAGGCAAATACCTCCGAATTTCTTTTGATACATTCTTGAAGGTCCTGTCTGAGCTCATATTGGAAGTCTGATCCGATTTCAATTATTTTAGGATCTTCGGTGGTGCTTAAATTAAATGCAAAATTATGCAATGCATTTATGTCAAATATGTGAGTGGTGTAATCAATGCCATGAACGCGACAATCAGGAAAACAAGAAAACAAATAGTCAAAGTTCAGTTCCATTGATTGAAATAAAAGAGGAAAACCATCCATAGTGTTCTCAAAATAAGCATCAGAAAAGCAAAACACAGGATTAATTGCCTGTTCAATACATTCATTACAAGTATCTTTTATTGCCGAGATTACTTCATCTGGATCTGTACCTCCTTCATCTTCCGGGGTAGCTTCTTTCTCAGACTCTCCATGCTCTATCATCTCCTCCGCCTTCCTCTCTGCCTCTTCGGCACCTTCAGCAGCTAGAACAGACTAGAGGATCCTTGCCTTGGCCTTTTGCTCTTGCGCTGACTTGGAAGCTTCATCCCCAATCCCCAAAAAGTCTTCAAACTCGGATATCTTCTTCGACCAGTCAGATTCATTGCTCACTTCTGTCATACCCACCATAAACTCAGTTCCATCCACAAGCTGTTCCAAGGAAGGTTGGGGCGATTTGATCAGCTTCTCCTTATAATCAGTCATAAATATCTCTAAACCGGGATAGGTCTTCCCCCTACTTCGAAATTCTCCCTCGGCTTGTGGAACAAAGAAGATATGATTCAAATTTGACCCTCTAACTGGAGACCGGATCTCATACTTCTCCTTCTTTCTATTTTCGAAATAGCCCAATCCGCGCTTGTCTTGTTGTCCAAATGCCGATGAGAGAGGCTCAAACCTTCCTTGTAGCTCCCGGCCCAAACCTCGACCATACTGCCATTGCATTCTCTTCATCATCTTCCTCGAGAAAGGACTCATCCGATTCACTGGACTCTTGCTCTCGGTGGTGGGCGCATCAATTACTGCCACCTGAAATCCTGATAAGGGCACTGCCAGCTCTAGTCCTTCCACTGTAGCCACATTCAGATCCTCTTATGCATTAACGGTTACCACGTCTGTACCCCACGGAATTTTTACTTTTCTGTGCAGAGTGGACGGAACTGCGCCCAAAGGGTGGAGCCAAGGTCTTCCCAACAACAGAGCATAGTTGGCTAAGATATCTAGCACAACTACGTCTACCTAGCTTTCCACTGCCCCTGTGGATATCTTCGCTTTGAAAGTCCCTTTTGCATTCCACATAGTGTTATCATAAGCCTTGACCACCATGTTTGATGGCTCAAGCTCTGATTCTTCAATTTTAAATTTGGACAGCATCTTTAGCGGACATACACACTGTGCGGATCCGTTATCGATCATCACATTCCTGGTATCTCGTCCATTGACGGCAATTTGAATGTACAGTGGCTTGCAGTGGTTTCTTCCTTCTGGTGGAAGGTCTGAGTCAAAGAAAGTAACTTCATCGATTCTACGCTGTAGCACGTTGATCATATCAACACTTTGGATCCGAGCCGGCACTCTGACGAAAGTCATGGCTTCAAGCAAGGCTTCTTTATGCTCTTTAGATGATATCAGCAAATCCCATATAGAAATGTCTGCTCTGGTTCTTTGTAATTGACTCAGCACTGAACCGGCGGTCACCCCATTAGGTGTCTTGCTCTGACTGCTTTCTCCAACTTCGACAGCCTTCTTTTGCCCTTTCACTACCTCTTCCTCATTCTTTTTCTCTTTCGGGTTCTCCCCGTCTTTCTCTGTCACTTTCTTCTTTGCTCCATCAACAACAATCTCTTTTTCTTTAGTCTGCATACTGCTCTCGGGATTGTACACTCGCCCACTGCGGGTCAAGCTCTGAACACCTACTTCATTCACTTCTTCTTCACTGCTGTAATACCATTGTTCCTCTTGGTCAGTTAAGCTCTTTTGAATGGCAAGCTGGAGTTGCTCATCTTCATCTTCCGGCACATCGCCCACTTTCACAGTAATACTTTTCTTGATTTCAATCTTCACTGGCACTTTTTCTTCCTCATCACTACTACAGTCGTCCCATATGTTCAACATAGCGCACATCCGCTCTTCGCAATCCGCTTCAGCTAATACTACCTCTTCTGGTAACCCGCTCCCAATCGCATTGACCGATCCACCTGACTGAGACTTACGAGACGGATAATTGTACTGATATTGGGGAAGCGGATTGTTCTTGGTGCTGGGCTTGCTCTTGTCCGAGGGCTTAGTAATCTTCCCACTATCGATCAAGTCTTGAATATCGTGCCTTAATTTGAAACATTCATCAGTTGAATGTCCCTTGCACTGGTGATAATCACAATTTCTGTCCATATACCTCCCTCGAATTGGTTTAGTCGGGTCGACTGGTAGCTTTGACAACACTCCATTCTTGATGCATGATCTTAGCACCGTGCTCAAAGGTCTTCCTAAGTCAGTGAACTCCCTCCTAGTTCTCTCATTAACTGCCCCCACTGTAGCGCTATTGTTCCCTGACTGGTTCTGACTACTACCTCCGGCACTTCTGTCACCATAAGAAGTCCGGTAGTTACCAAACCCTCTGTTCTTCTTCTTTTCTTCCTTGTACAGTTCCTCGATGTTTAGACCAGCACTTTGAACCAAAGAAAAATCGGTAAGAGGCTGAGTCAACATCCTTTCCTTGAAGAAGGGCAGTAGGCTCCTGCTAAAGATTTTGATCAGCTCTTTGTCTTTTGGCCTTGTCTGCACCCTGTACAACTTAGTTCTCCATCTCCTGTAGTAGTCGGAAAAGCTTTCATCTTTCCCTTGTCTTAAACTCTCTAAATCCCGCAGACTGAACTCATCACTCTCCTCGGTTTTGAAGTGCTTGAGAAAAGCTGTCTGCAACTTGATCCAATTCTTCTGAACCTCCTCATCTAGACCATCATACCACCTTCGGTAGTCTTTATGCAGGGTTTGCGGAAATGCACGCAAACATCTTCCTCATTATACCGGTTCATCTGGGACACTCGGAGAAATTCAGATAAGTGAGAGCAAGGATCATTGTCTCCTTCAAATATGGTATGTTTGAAAGTCTTGAACGAGGCAGAGCTGGTTGGGTGTAACACATACTCGGTTATGTGAAAGTTGGTGACCGGGTCTTTCTCCTTTACTGCCGCCATTTTATCGAATCTTTCCTTCAAGTCGGCAAGTTGTTTAAGCACATCATTCTCGACCGGGACAGTGTTTCCGACAGAAGCCTGATTATCTGACATAGGTTCCGGAATTGGCCTCTCTTCAGCCACAGGTTGGCTACCCGAAGGGGGAGTATTCTGGTTTTGGGCCCTGTCTTGAGCAAGAGCTGCAGCCACAATCTAAGCAATAGTTCTTATCTGAGCCTCAGAAAATCCGGTCTCATTTTCCGAGTTATCGGCCATTTCTACTGAATCTGAATCGGGCTCTGAATCTGATGAACTTGACTGATTCACGGAGCTAACTGGAGCAAATTCGGGGATTAGGGATGTTCTGATTAGACGCTGACCAGGATTTCGGTGCCAAGCTCTCGAAGTAGTTTCGCGGGAAGGATCAATTCTGGCAAAAAATTTATGAGTTAAAGAGGGTCCTGCATGTATGCATGCGAAAATGAAAACACATAGGATGAGAAATGCATTTCTAATGTGCTAATGCCAGCATGGAAATAAAATCTCGATTTCAACGACTGGACCAAAAATTCGGTGTGAATAATATGACAATAACTTATTTTGTGTTTAAACATTTTGGGCATTATCTGTCGTCGACCGCTCTTTTTGGATTTTCGATCGACTATTTTCTCTCAAATCCCTAACTTTTGCCTCGGAATG
This sequence comes from Jatropha curcas, assembly GCF_041381405.1. Taxonomy (NCBI): domain Eukaryota; kingdom Viridiplantae; phylum Streptophyta; class Magnoliopsida; order Malpighiales; family Euphorbiaceae; genus Jatropha; species Jatropha curcas. Next base: position 23,961,535 of record NC_143160.1, on the reverse strand, counting down.
AAAGAATTTCCGAGCGGGATTTTATTATTTTGTTATTGCGTATTTTATTTTTGCATCCTTACTTTTTGCCTTGGAACATATGGCCCCAAGCAGGATTTTCATTTTATTCTGTTACAAATTTTCTAATCTCTCACTTATTTTCAGATAATGCGAGAAATGTAAAAATACAAAGGAATCACAACCCCCTTATATCTCCCTTTTCTTTTGGGTATTGATTCGCAATAAGTGATTGCATAGTATTATTCAAAACGAATTTGCAATCCAGTCTCAAAGGTCAAACATCCATGCCGAACATTAGCTCTTATTAATGCATGGCTGAAAAAGAAAAACGTTACATGGTGCATGAATGTCACAACATGTGTACAGTTTATATCAAACAGGGGAACGGGAGTTGGGAAATGCATGCCTTCCAACCTTATTTCTCCCACACACGGATTTCGTTGGTATAAAATTCTGACATCTGTTTCCTAGGAATTGGTCTAATCTCGACAACCAACAAGGGGTTTTGAGATTGATGATATTAACTCTCGGAAATGAATGCGGCATTACAACAGCAAATAGCATCGGGCACACCCTAGGGGAAGTAACTAAGGCTTTGAACTATGTGCATTGGCTTCAGTCTCATTGGGCTGAACAAAAGTCTGGGTTCCGCAAACAGGATTCGGGCTTTGTTGGGCCTACTCCTTTCGACGCACCTTTAAGGTACTAGGCTTGCGGTTGGTAGTAATGTTAATTCTCGGATGGATGCACCTAAATCGCATGGTCTAGGCTAGATCCACCGTCAAATTTAATACCAGTATCGAAGGGTGATACGGGTAGAATGAGGTGAGAAGAGGGAAATGCGAATGAATGCAAAAATCCTAGAAAGAAAATGTAAGCAATTAAACACATACGGACGATTAATAATTTTCCATCGGCTTTCTATTCAATTTTATTTAGAAGATTGTAAGCTTTAGAGTCAATTCCTAATTGCAACCACTAGATTGTTTATTAAAAACAACCGGGGATTAATGGGTGCAAAAATCCCCAGTGAAGTCGCCAAACTGTTTTTCCCCCCGGATGAAAAATCATAAAATGGTTTTTATTTATTGTGTTGATGTGTATTTATCTTGAAAAAGCGGTAATAAAAAAAAACCCTTTTTGGATATACGATGCCGATAAATCGGTCTTATAAATCATTTTTTAGTCGCCACCCATTTTTTCGGCAATGGGACCGTTTCTATTTTTTTATTTTGTAAAATTGACTCCATTTTAACCCATTTTATTCAAGGCCTTTTATTTGAAAGAGAACTGGTCAGGCGTACCAAGTACGATTCTAGGTAAGGGAATTAGGTACGTCGGCCCGTTGAAAGCCGATGCCCGGAAAACCGGCCTCTTTTAACCTACGATTTCTAACTTGATTTTATTTTAGAAAAGCCAATTATTTAAACCCAACCCGAATAAATCGAACCGAATTCCTATGTGGAAAATTAATTAACCGTCCCAATTAGATTCATTCATTGCATTCATCACAGATAAATCATATCATCCATCATCCATCCGTAATACATATCAAATAAAGTAAAAGACCCGCTCTTGCCTTATGGTTAAAGGCGGGCCACAAACCGAGTTTAATAGTGTAATTAATAATAAACGATAAGAAATAAAATCTTAAAAATCTCATAATCATCAGTAATTAATTGACTTTGCTTGATTAAAACTCAATTTGCCCACTATTGACGATTTCCCGGATTAAATTTAAAGAAAGATTAATTTACTGAAATGAAACTGCACTAAAAAATAATGAAAATGTGCTAGTACTGGAAGATAGTCGCGTCATGCGGGTGTTCTACGAAGAACAGTCGCGTAACGCACCCCTTATCTTTTATTCTTAGACTTGTAATGGTTGCGTCACGCAGCTGTTCTATGAAGAACAGTCACGTGACGGAACTCTGATTATGGTCTAGAAACTAGAACAGTCGCGTCACGCGGCTATGCGTCACGTAGGTGTTCTATGAAGAATAGCCGCGTGACGTAACTATTAGCTACGTGACGGCGCTGTTCGTGACATTATTAAAATCCTTAGGTATATGGATTATTTATTTAAAGCAAAATATTAGATACGGATATAGAAACAAAAATGAAAATGAGCACGCGAACAGCTGCGTCACGCAGGTGGTCTAGTCCAGGTCAGGGGCTTTTGGACATGAACAGTCGCGTCACGCAGGTAGTAGCTGGGTGACGCGGCTGCTCTGGTCCGCAACTACCTTTCAAACTGGTCCTTTTTACGTTTCTTTTTTTGTCCAAAGTAATTATAACGGACCCAAAAAGACTCAACAATAGGCAAACTTACGTTTTGTCAATGGCAAACCAATTAATCAACGCAAAAATGAGATTTTTAAGATGTAAAATGCTAAAAATAAATGAAAATAAAAAGAATGAAGTTAGAACCGTTACCTAGCCCTCAGATTTGAGGATTGCATGTACTGAGATTGACTCGGAGGTGTCGTTTCACAATTCCAGAAGCGCAATCACCAAATTCTTTCACAAAAATGAAATTGTTTTCCTCTCTTTTCCTCTTTTTTATCTTTTTGTTATATCTTTCTTTGATCTTAAATCTAAATATCTATAACTTGTTCTACCCCAAGTTTACTCAATGGAGTTCTTGAGAAAGAACTTTAGTTGTTTTTTTAGATGTCTAAACTTAGAAAGTCGTGTTTCTTAGAGGAAAATGAGAGCAAAGTGAAAAATGCCAAAAAAAAAAAGTCCCGTTTTTGCTGTAAACTGTTGTATTTATATGGCTAGGGCAACAGGACAGTCGCGTCACGCGGGTGGAAGCTGCGTGACGCACCCGTAAACCTGCGTGACGCGACTTGCTTTTCGTACAGTTGCCGCGTATCCATACAAACAGTGCAGGCCATTGCACGGGCGCGCGCCAGAGGTGTTAGTCCTGTTAGAGCTGCGTGGCGCAGCTAAGAGTGCCGTCATGCAGGTACTAGCTGCGTGACGCAGCCCTAACACGGGTCAGGCTCTTTTGGGCGGTTTGATTCAATTTTTGGTTCAAACACTTCTGGTTTATTGTGAAACCTTATCCTTTGTCCTCATATCATCATCGGGTCAGGTGGAGGCATAAAATTACGCGTCAACAACAACACTAAAATCTCTTTGCGTATTTTTGAGGATTCTATCGACCGAAAGTCCATGTGAATGGCGTGTACCTTTTGTAAGTATTTTTTATATATAGTTCAAAGTTATCTTTCTCTCTCTCTCTCCTCTATCATTTATTTTTTTATTTTTTATATATAGTCCAAAATAGGGTTGCATATGACCTATTATAACCGATCCAACCCAAGTTATCCAACTCAATTCAATCTAACCCGGCGGATTTGAAGATATAACGGGTTGGGTTGGGCGGGTTCTTTATAATTTATGGTTTGGGTTGGATTAGGTCACGGGTTTACTAGATAAGCCCGTAGATCCAACCCAATCGATAAATAATGTCATATATATATATTATTTCATGAAGTTGATTTGATTTGCAATTAACTAAATTATTTACATATTTAGTAGATATTGCCTTTTAAATTATTACTTTTTTCTTTATTATAAATTTATTTTGAGTTGTTGCTATTAGAGTATATTATAGTTTAAATTATGTTGTATAACTATGTTACGAAGTATTTTTTTACTTTACTAATTGTCTTTTTTATTAGGAAATTTAATTTTTCATTATTGATTATATTATGATGATGATAACAATGATCATGTTTGTGAATACTCAAATTTTGAGGCTCAAAAAGCCAGTTTTCTCAGACTGCAAACAGTTCGGCCTGCAACAGTGCCATGCCAATTAGTTGGACTTTGCTACAGTAACTTTGACTTACATGGCTCAAAGAGCCAGTTTTGCCGGACTGCAAACAGTCCGGCCGGACCGGAGATCATTTTGGAAACTCACCGAAAGTATGCCAATATGGTACTTAAAACGTCCGGAATGTCGCAACGATCACGGAATAGGTCCCGGAATATTTTTCGGAGACCCGGAACTCCCGAAAACTCCTCTGGAGTGAAAAAGCCCAAGTAACCGTGGCACCTGCCACCGGCGGCACCTACCGCCGACCACGGTGGCACCTGCCGCCGGCGAGCCATTTTTTGCCTATAAAAGGCCACTTACCTCTTCAATTTTGACACCCCTGTCTGTGTTGACGGACGATCTTCCTCCCTCCCACGCTCCTTGCGATTTCTGTACCGCTTTTTGCATTTAATTTAATTTTTATTGCATTTTTATTGTGATATTTGCCCACTAAAATTAAACAAAATAAAATTAATTAATATTTCCTAAACGAGGAGCTTAATCTGGAGCTAAGAAGCGGCCGTCGATTAAATCAGGTACACAAACGAAACTCTGCTCATTTAATTTTAGCACTTCATGCATATTTCTCTTCTACTCTTAATAATTCTACAACTGCATAAATGCATTCACGTCATCATTTAGACAAATAAACTGTCTTAATTAAACACGATTAAGCTTAAATGTCCGGTTAATTAATAAACGTGGCGTTAAAGCTTAAATCCGACAATATTGGCTAAAATGCCTAGTTAATCAATAACTACGGTGTAATTGCCTTTATTTCGAACACTTCGCCTAAAGGTCCAATTAATCAATAATTGTGGCTAAAAGCCTTAATCAATCGCGTTTTGGCAACAAATTGCCTACAGTTTAATCAATCACATTTTGGCAACAAATTGCCTACGGTTTAATCAATTTTGGTAAATAAATTGCCTATAAATTAGATTAACCACTGTCTAGCGACAAATCGCTTAAATCGAACTTTTTGGCAAAATGCCTTAAATTAATTAATCTTTTGGCCAAAGGCCTTAAAATCAATCAATTCTGGCGACAATCGCCCAATCAACACTTTTGGCAAACAGGTTGCCTAAATCGACACATTTCGGCCAAAGGCCCTAAAATCAACCATTTTGGCGACAATCGCCTAAATTACACATTTTAGCAAACGAATTGCTTAAATCAACACTTTTTGGCCAAAGGCCTTAAAATCAACCATTTTGGCGACAATCGCCCAATCACATCATTTTGGCAAACAAATTGCCTAAATCAACTCATTTTGGCTAAAAGCCTTAAAATAATCATTTTGGCGACAATCGCCGAATCAACACTTTTGGCAAACAGATTGCCTAAATCAACACATTTTGGCTAAAAGCCTTAAAATCAATCATTTTGGCGACAATCGCCCAATCACATCATTTTGGCAAACAGATTGCCTAAATCAACACATTTTGGCTAAAAGTCTTAAAATCAATCATTTCGGCAATAATAAGCCCAAATATCAATTTTGGCGACAAATCGCCCGACAACCGTTTTTAGCACAAATGCCTTAAAACCAACACATTTGGCGACGAACGCCTAATCGAATCAATCGATCTTTTGGCAAAATGCCTAAACAAACATGCACGAAGCATACACACACTCATGCATTAAGCATACACCTTCAAAGCCCTTCAAAGAAGGCATATCGAACTACGTTGACTTTGATCTTCCATTCAAACGGAAGTACGTAGGCACATTCGGGATTTAACCCCGGGTGGCAAGTCGAAATCACTTAAACATTTCGTTTGGTCCAATTACATCATTTACCTTGCAAAGCATTCATTCTTTTGGTTAGTTGATCAGCATGACATGGTCTCGGGATCCACCTCGGGTTCGTAGACTGTGCCTTAAACATTGGGATAATTAATCTAGTAACTAGGTTAATTAAAATCGGAGTCACTTAGGGCTTTTTCCTAGTTTACCCTAAAATAATTAAACAAGGTGGCGACTCACACACTCACGTGCATTTCTGCCCTTTAGTCATATTCATTATATGCACTAGTATCCGGGGGGAGGGGTCCACAATGTTAAGAAATTTAATTTTAATATTGTTATTGGAATATATTTGTAGTTTGTAAAAATTATTGTATAATTAAGTTTTTAAGTATATTTATTGTTTTTAGTAATTCCTCTTAAATAGTTGTATTTTATTTAAAAATAGTTTTGTTATTATCATTTTATTTGACCTGTAGGTTTACATTCAACCTGTGTCCAACTTAACCCGTTTATAACCCGCAAGTTCACACATTTAATGCGTTGGATTGGATAAAAAAAATCATTGACCCACACATACGGGTATAGGTACTTTAAATTAATAAACCCGACCCAACCCGACCCATGTGCAACCCTAGTCCAAATTTCTCTCTCTCTCTCTCTCTCCTCTAGCAAGCAATTATCTCTCTCTCCATTTCATCTTTATTTTTGTCTCTTCTCTCTCATATATCAGGTGAGATTATTTATCATCTCTCTCATCTACTTCAATCTTTTTTTAAAAGATCATATCTTTAAATCTCAACTTGATCTTTAAACTTGAAATTAAGTGTAATTCAATGGTCATGATTGAATTGGGGAGCAAACATATAAAGAGGAAATGAGATATTTACAATTGAAGATATTATAAATGTGAGGTCAAAACTGTGATAAAACTATATGGACAACTAATAACCTACATGCATTCTCTTAATATATGCTAAACAATGCATCATTTATCCTCATTCAAGGTCATAATATGAATCATATAGGTTGGACCTAGGAAGATATGATACCTAGGTCTGTTTTGCTCTTTAACTTGCTTTTCTTCTTTTAATTATGATATTAAGTGTGTATTTATATATTGGTGACTATGCTTTGCTTAAATCCATGAGTATATGAGTTTTTTCTATAACAAAGAAATTGGAAATTTGAGTATTTGAGGGTATTTGCATAAAATAAGGATTTGTATAATTTAATGATGGTATGAATAACATGTTAGGAGCTTGGCTTGCCTGAGGAGAACTTTTCATGTGATTTTCTAATGTATGACAAATCTAGAAAAAATAGCTACCTTGGAGCTTTTTATGTTTCTAGTAAATGATTATCTCTTGTTAATGATATTTGTCTTGTGTTTAGAATTTGGTAGCAATATTTCTTTTAAATCTTAAGAATGGAAATTTTCCTATGACTTGAAATATAGAAATTTTTTGAGAATTACATGAGCCTTGGTATGCTTTTGTTAACCTTGATTTCAGCACCAAGTCTTAAGAAATTCCACCATGGTTCCAACACCATGAGAATTAGTTCGATTAGACATTGTTTGGACCATGAATGGGCCTCCGGAACCAAGAAAACACAGAAATCAGACAAAAAGGGCAGGATTGTCTTTCTGCCCTGCCAACTCCAGGCCTACTTGCTGTCGGTACCAGCAGCCACCTAATCGGCACTGGTCAAGCAGTGCCATACAGATCAGCTGGTATCGATGCCAGGACCTTCGAAACTCGCAGAGCAGCCACCGGTATTAACCCAGGGTAGCCCCCAACCTATAAAATTAGCACTCCCCCTCATTTTCGACACCTCTTGTTGCTTAATCGAGCGCTTCTCAAGCTTCAACGACTCTCATTCTCTCTTGTGCGAATGTTTTTAAGACATTATAGCAGGATTTTGCTCTTTTTCTTTAATTGAGCTAAAATCCGATTTGGTACTTTTAAAAGTCTATCCTTTTGACTTTCACATATACTTTGGTCCTCCTTGGTCCAAAGCTAATTAATATATATGAGACTAAATCGGGTCCTCGTATCCATCCTTTACTAATTAGAGAAAAGACTCGATCTCTTTGGTCGTTTACATCGTGGAGTTTTGATTCGGCCCCGTAAAACAACCTAGGGTATAAAACACTCGAACTCAAACTTTGTCAATTAAGCCTGATCTGTCCGGCACTTTTTAACTATCAAGCATGGTTCATCCAACACCCGAACTGCTTTAAGCTCTTCGTCCGTCACTCTCTAACCCAAAACCCTACCATCCTAGTTGATGGTAGAACTTCATGTGCCCTGATCCTCATTCAAATAAGGTACGAAGGCACATATAGGATTTTCGTCTAAGTAACGGGCCTCGACCAAACAGACCGGTTGGGATCTAGGGGAATGTGTCACACGACCTAGAATCCTTGATAAATGAGGTTAGAGTGGGGCTCCCCTCTGAATTACACCTTTTGTGCTTTATTATGCTTTCAATGCTTTGTCCATATCACTATAATTGCCATACATCTAAGTATGCTCATGCATCGATAATTTGACATTCATACAAACCAATGATTTTAATTACTCGATTAATTCCAAACCACTGATTCAATAAAAAGAGCTGAAAACCTAGTCCCTGAACTCAATGATTTGAGGCTAGTGCATTTATCCTTAAGGCAACCTAAAATGGAGTTAAACACGAGGTTTTTACCTTATATTTTTTTCGAAAACAAAAACAAAGTAGGGTGGCGACTCTAAACACATCATACACCTTTCAAAGTACTTGAAAGAGCCAATCTGATCACCTAACCATTGTTTGAGCCATAACAATAAAGAGGAACCATAAGGAGTTCCCGTCGGTCCGTGAGAAACCGACCAATGGGCCCGTCTGGATCAATTTCGTCCTTCGGATCTTTCCCATGGTGCTTTAGAGGGGCCTCACAACTTTATATGTGTTTATACTTCTTTAAGTATGATAAGCATTTTGAGTGATTTAAATGAGAAGAAAAAAGTTTTACAATAAAAATTATATATATTATATATATTTTCCTATGACCTAAAAAATGAAAATTTTGAGAAATTGATTGAGTTATGGCATTCTTAGAGTTTAATTATGCATCTAGGTAAATAATTAAGGCTTGGGTTGATTTAAATATAAAGAAAAATTTATTTTTTGAAAAATCACATTTTTTGTTATATAAATTATATCACTTTTACGAGTTTAATTGAAGTACTTGGAACAAATATTATGGTTTTTCATTGGAAAAATAGTAAATTTTATTTTTCACATGATTTATAAACTACCTTGTTTTGATAAAAGAAAAGTTTTCCTTCCCCATCTTCCCTTTTTGATCGAATCTAGGGTGACCGTACCCTTAGGTTCATTTTACTTTTAATTAATGCTTTTCTCTTAAATAAATGATTTTAAGCATGTAGTTAGAGTTTGACGAATTTATCTTTTCTAAATCCCAAAATACGAGCTATAGACGCTCAAATTTTGGCCCTAAAGGCTCAATGATGATAAACTGTTTTTTTTACATAAGTTTAGATCGAGATTTCTGATCGTCTCGGTTTTCAAACCAATGGTCTTTGGCTGAGGTAATACTTATGTTTACCATTTTTACTGTTTCAGGTTACCTGGCGTTTCACGATGAAATTGAGTTCGAGAAGCTCATCGAGTCCCCCCGGTGCATTTCCCGATGCACTGCATTGTTTTGCATGCCACCTGGCCCGATTTGAGAAAAGTGGGTTCGATCCTATTTTGGGGCCCACTAGCGGCATTTTGCCACGTAAGCCCTAAAATGGGGCAATAATAACCCATTTGCCTGTAAATAAGCATTGGGATTAGTGCTTAGTGATGATTTTTTTGGAAAACTAAAGGAAACTCTTGCCTTTTTAAAACTCAACTCACAAATCAAAGAAAACTTGTGTTTCTCTTTGATCTAAGTTGTGATCTATTAATTTTCAATCACCTAAACCCTTAAGGATCCATTAAAAATCCCAGAAACACATTAATCTAACCTCAAACTCGGATTGTTGGAAGGAAAACTCAACTTTTAGGTTTCTTCATCTATTCTTACAAAAACTTTGAGGAAATCTCCAAAAAGGTAATACCTAAGGGCCTTCACTTCGTTTCTTCATCCTTTTCCTTTTTCTTTTGGGTGTTTAAACACCATTTTTGAGCTTAGTTGTGAGGGAAATCGGGGATCAACAAAAGGGGTCTTTTGTGCCGTTGTGGCGTGAGCCACAAGTAAGCGGCTCGTGCCACTTCGACACAGTTTTCCCTCATTTGCTCTGTTTTAGTTCCGTGACCTTCCTGATCAAGGAAGGGCTTGGCGCCACTACATGTGGAGCACGCCACACCCTTGTGGCGCACGTCACATATCCAGTGGCGCTAGGCACTTCAGTTCCGAGATCCAAAATGGCAATAATTAATCAAATGGTCCTAGTTTGGACATCCAATGGCGAAGCTCCAATCATAATTGATCTGGGATGCGTTTTTGTCCATAAATGGACTAATAAAGATCAATAAACAAGATTTTGAGTAGTGATTAGTAAATTTGTTCATCATTCATGATGGACATCAAAACCATGAACACTAATCTTATTCAAACCTTTAAATTATTGCCTTTTAAATTAACGTTCTTTACTTTCAGGCACTTTTAATACTCTATCCTTTAAATTTATGCCATTTTATTCGTTGTATTATTATTATCATTACATTAACCCATGATCTACTAACTTTGTAATATGAACATGCATCATTTAAAACATTATTTGGGTGAATGAAAGTATGATTTAGTTTTGTGAAAGATATTTTTGTTATGATTATGTTGTATGGATGTTCTTTATTGGGTTTGTTTTAATTTTGTATATTGGCTAAATGTAAGGAACCTTAATGGGTCCTATTTATTTCTTGTATGTAATTAATTAAAGGGAATTGGGAAATTTGGAGGGTTAAAGGTAGAATGTATTTTAGGTTGGTTTGTATTCTTTTCTCCTTACCCCCTTCTTTGGATGGTTTATTTTTTGTCAAATGCTTGAGATTGTTTGCATGTTTGACATATTTTCTAAAAATTGCATCAAAAAGTATTTTACACCTCAATTTTAGTTAATTGTATTATTGAGTTATTGTGAATTAATGGTCAATGAGGAGGCCGATTGACCGAGCGATATGGGTGCCTAACACCTTCTCAATATCGTACCTAACTCTTGAACCCTATCTCTAGTATAAAATCGAGTTACTCAGTTCTAAATAATCGACTAATTTGAGAATTTTTCCTAATAAGGGTGGCGACTCCAGAAATAAAACTCTTACCAATGTAAGAGAACCTCTTTCCAAGAATCAAAGAATGAGTTAAATAAAGAAAATCGATTTATTAAATAAAATCAATCAAGCCCATTCGATTTTCCTCTATGAAGAAAAATTATAATAAGGAAAAAAAGCATCCTCCAGTTCTGGGGACTCTATTGGGGATCGAACCTAGAATCTCCGGTTTTCAATTTTGGGTTCGAGTAGAGAGTTGACTTCAAAAGTTGTCCACTTATTCACAATCTTTCATGATACTATTAAATTTAAACTGAGTTTGCTTTTTGTACTTATAAATGTTATTCACGCATTTTATCTCTTCTTAATCTCATTTCTACCCTAAACCCTAAAGGTGGTATTGGGGTTTGTGATCCTTTTACTCCATTCAACTGTTTAGATCTGCCACTAATATACACCACCCATAAGTCAAGTACCTTTTGGTATATCAAAAGAATTGGCACAATCCACTATCACCATTTGCTCAGACCCAAAGCCAAATGGGAGGAAATGACCAATTCTCGCTTAATAACCTGACCTAAGCTCATGTAGTTGACCTTAGAACCTTCCTCTAGGATTACCATAGTAAAGAATGATTGTTTCATTCATACAATAAATGCAAGAGGCGTCAGTCCAAAATCCCATGATGGTTTATGGGCCCAACCAATATGTCCTAGGGTTTTAGAAAGACCTCTAACTTTGACTCATGTATGGGAGATATAAGGGTGGAGATCATGCATTTTCCAACTCCCGTTCCCCTTTATTTGTATATTTGCTATGATTGTGTTTGTGTTTTATTCATGCATAACTTAACTTGTTTTATTGTAGCTATATAGGTATATTCTATCATGGCTCGATCTTGATGTTTGAAGTGCTAAAGGGCGAAGGACTTAAAAAGAAGTGCTAGAAGCAAAACGAGCCAAATGAGCTCTTTCTAATGGTGACTATAAGGCTGAAGCTTAAGTGCCTAAGAGGGAAGCTCCTTCGATCCCGATAAATGCGCAATATTGGGAACCACCTTATGGAAATTGGTCGAAATTAATTAAAGAAGACCAATTAGAAGAGGCTCATCAACTTTTGCTTAAAATTAAACAAGCACAACTAGAAGCCATGACTCTCTTCCAAGGTGTGGAGGCGCGTTTTCGCTCATGCACAATATCGCCAACCACTTAATGGAAATTGGACACTTCACTCTAGAGGATGCTAAGCCATATCAAACCTCTTAGGCTTTGAGTTTCAAAGTTATAAATATGTAGTGAGGGCTAAAAGAACTACCAATGTAAAAAAGTCAATTTTTGAAAGTAATGAAAGTGAGTTTATTTTTAGCCAAATATTGTTAATGCCAAAAAAATAGAGGAAAAAAAATATCAAATGTATATAAATAAAGAACCCTGCTCAAGTACTATCATACTTGAGGCAAAAAGAAAGGGATACAAAAATAATAAGTAAAAGATCATTATCTATTTGGTTATAAGGTAGGGCACCTTTTGATCTTATCAGTTCTCAAGAGCCTTTCTCTGATCTTGGTCTCGAATATCCGTGATAAAGCCATGATGAAATATAACACTAGTTGCATTTCATGATGGCATGATTGTGTGATTGTATTTTTGTATGCTATACCATATTCATGCATCCGCGCATACATGCATCATGTTGTGTTTTCTAACATTTGTTCTATGCAATCAAGATAGCGCCACGAAAGGAGAAAGCTCCTCAAGAGATTAGTTGGTTAAGAGCAGACAATCACTTAGTTAGAGTTGAAGAACCTTTAACCCCCTCCGACTTGCTTGATTGAGTTCCTACAAGTTTGTTGGTGTGACATCCTACCGAGTCGAGTCTTAGTACTGAGTCGAGTCTTTTCATAGAGTCGAGTTGAGTCGAGTTGAACCAAACCCAGTTGGGGTAGAATGGGTTTATAAGTGGAGTTACTTGAGTGAGAGAAAAAGATCAAAGCATATGGGTGAGGATTTATTTGCATTAAAAGATCAAGTTTGGGTATTAAGTTGTAGCCTGTTTACAATTGAGGTACCATTTAGGAAGTTTTACATAAACTCCTTTGATTTTTGATGGCCTACCCGTGATTATCACTTCACTTTCCCATTTTCATCTTTATCTTCATCTTCTTCATCCCTTTCCTTTCTCCATCCATTTACATGGTAGTTAAGCCTTAACTTCAATTTTTCTTCTATCCAAGTAAGTAAACCTTCTTGAAGTTCATAATTGAATCAATTGGTGCTATTATTCTAGAATTCATAAGAATTCTTATTTATAGGTGAAGGGAGTTCTAAGAGTGTAGAAAAAAGAAGTTAAAGAGGAGCTCAAGCTTTTGGAGTAAAGGTTTGATATCTCTTGTTATTTTTCATTTTCTTTGCATGAGATTTGTGTGGTGTGTTGCTATTGAGACAATCTTGCTTCATGTTGAGTGGGAAGACTGGTAATGGTGAGAAAACAGGGGAAAACAGGGGAAGTATTGAATAACTGAAGTAAATATTGAGTTTATGTTGAAACAGGGCTTGCTGGAAATTTTACCAGTAACTTCATCTTGATTTTGACCCCATTTAGTGACGGAATTAGGAAGTGTCATAGAAGAGTTATTTGTTCCTCTATGTGTTAGCTTTACATGGGTTTTTGAATCATCCAAATCGGAGTTGTATATTGAGAGATATGACCAAAAGAGTACAGACTGTGCAGGTTGGAAAGCGCGAAGCGCGCGCGCGAATCGCATGACGAGCTCGCGCTGCCTTCTCGCGCTCGCGATTTTCAAATGCGCGCTCGCGACTTTCACCTGAAACTCTCTGACTCTTATTTGGCACATCTCGCGCTCGCGACTTTCAAGTGCGCGCTCGCGACTTATGCTCGCAAACTCTCTGTCTCTCATTTGGCACTTCTCGTGCTCGCGACTTTGAAGTACGCGCTCGCGTACTTGGCCCTTGGCCTGTAAGCGCTCACGACCTTCATCGCGCGCTCGCGAATTTGGCCTGGGAACTCACTGTCTCTCATTTGGAACTTCTCGCGCTCGCGGCTTTCAAGTACGCGCTCGCGACTTGTGCCCGATAACTCACCGTCTCTCATCTGGTGCATTACGCGCTCGCGACTTTGCAAGGCGCGCTCGCGACTTGTGTTTTCATGCATTTTTGGACTTCATTTTCAATGCAATTGTATTCCTTTGCTTCACTTATATGCCTCCAATCACTTTAATACCAAAATACAACATGAGAACATGTATCAAAACAACATTCAAGCATGCAAATGATGTGAAATCAAATATACATTATGAATTATGAAGTTATGAACTATTAATATGATGTTGTGTTATATTATTGACATACCAACATTAGGCTCCATTGAGGTTAGGTAGAAACTATGTAGATAAGGCTATGTCGCGATATAGGATAGCAGATCTGCACCTCATACAGTTTGATACTCCGGCTACAGGCCGTTGAGTGGATATGATTATATATGGGTCATAGCAGCCAAGCATACAGTATTCATCCAGTTTCATACAGTTTTTCTTATCACTTCGGTTTCACTATAACCTTATGGAGCCATACAGATATCTTGACATAACATTTCATGAATCATACAGTATTATAAACAGTACAAAAGATAATCAAGGTATAATGAAAGGATCATGCTATATGTGCTTATATGTTTAATTATCCATATGCATTTACATGCTTATTTCTATCTATGTATGTGCTTAATTGTTTCTTTATATGTTGAGATATCCACTGAGCTTTATTTGCTCAGCGAGTTACCTGTTTAACTCGCAGGTTTTGAGATTGGACCGTAGAGAGTCAGCTTACAACTGCTGCAGTTCATCTGTAGAAGACTCAGTCTTCAGGGTAGCTACTCATTTTAATATGTATCTTTGTCTACCCTTTTTATGGCATGTACAGGGCACACAGTTGGGCCCATTCCATTTTGTAAACTAGTATCATGTTTTGTAAATATAAATTACATTATTTTTGTATACAACATCAGCATGCTATTATATTCAATATACATTATGACTTCAGCATGTCAGGCCATACAGTCAACCAGTTTGTAACGTCTCGACTCGGTTTATTCGGGTTTACGGGTGGACCGGGAAGGGATGTTACAGTTGGTCTCCCGTACTAAGATGAAGAGCTTTCCAATTCAAGCTAATTTATCAGTTTCAGCTTCTACCTCTGTTGATAATATGGGTGAGCCAAGTATTCCTGTCTTAGATATTGAGAAGATGGTTAAGAAGGTAGTAGCAGCTAGCCTAGAAAAGCTCTTACGGTCAGATAAGGGTAAAGAATATGTGATAATAGAAGATGATGAGGCCAAGGGCAAATCTGAGAGAAAGGAGCAAGTGGATGACACTTGGCAAGCTGAGGAATTCTTTGCTAAGAAAATGCCAGCAAAGAAGATTGAGCCTGAGCCAGTTATTCTAGAAAATTTTGAGAAGCTAGACAAGAAACTAGAGAAGCTTCATGTCTTCATGAAGTCAAAAGGGATGGATCAGTGTGTAGATATTGACGACGATGATGATGAAGAGGTTGAGTTAAAGAATATCGTTCCTTTGACATACAAGATGCCTAAAGTGGCAAAATATGATGGCACGAGTGATCCCAAGGTGCATGTCATACAATATAAAGCAGTGATGGAGTTGGCGGGTCTACGGTCGAAAGAGATTTTAAAGATGTTCCCCATGTCTTTGACCGGGTCTGCTCAGACTTGGTATTATAATTTGGCAAAAAAAAGTGAGAAGGGATTGGAACGAGCTCACCACGATTTTTTTAAAAGAATATGCTTACAACCTTCAAATGAGCGTCAACTTGAGTGATTTGGAGGCTGCTGTTCAGAAAAATGACAAGACCTTTACTGATGATATGGGTAGATGGAGAGCCAAGGTCATGCAAATGAGAAGTCGTCCCGATACCAAGTAGTAAATCAAGATCTTTATTAAAGGAACGCTGCTAACTTGTCGTGAGAAACTGTATTACATGCCCTTGACTGAATTTTCATAAGTTTATGAAGTTGGAACCACTATTGAAGATAAGATAAGAGAAGACAAGAAATATGGGAACCGTTCTGGGAATTTCAGCAAGTTCGATTTCCAAGGGTCGAGTTCGTTTGGGAAGACTCTAAGTGTAAATATGAATACCACAATAGCCACCCAAGATGTGAGGGCCACTAATATGCAATAGAGAAGATTCTCCAACTTTGGTACTCCTCTCTCCAAAGTGTTTGAGGTGGAGTCAGCGGGTCTATGGTCACACCATCGACCAATGCCTTCAGTTGAGACACGAGATCTATAATTTAAATGACGAGGGCAAGGTAACTGATCTGAAAAAGTCAAGGCCGAGCACAAGAATCAATCCATTGCTAAAATTTTGCAATGTGTCGCCTCCTAAAAATCTTTACATGGTTGAGTCTGGTAAGACTTCCAAGGAGGCGATGGTTGATTTTGAGGAGGAGGAGGAAGAAAGAGAGAGAACAACTGTTGGAACATATCTTTGTGATGATTTTGAACATATAGGATGATAGTGATGAGAAATGGTTCAGTTAGAATGGCATTTGGGTAAAAAGCAAGGATGAGTTGATACTGAATCTCATTACTCTCGATGTTTGGAGTAGCGAGGAGGAGGAAAAAGCAATGATAGTGAATCATATGACTCGTAGTGGTTGAGTGTACCATCCTGATATGATAAATCCGAGGGAGGAAAATGAGAAAGCTAGCTCATCGATCGTGCTAAAGATGACGCAATGATTAAATGATTAAAAAGAACCCATGCTAACGTGAGCATGTGGGACCTGTTCGTCTCTTCCAAGAAACACCAAGAGGCTTTGCTTAAAGCTAAGGTTGAGATTCCGGTCTCGTCATCCATTTCTACAGATGATTTTATGAGGCTGGTTCAACATAACCCCTTTACAATCACCTTTTTTTATGATGAGCTTCCTTCCGAAGGAAGGAATCACACTAAAGCTTTGTTAATAAAGGTAGAAGTGAGAGGAAGAATAATGGGAAATGCCATGATAGACAATGGTTCAGCTTTGAATGTTTTTCCATTGAAACTTCTTTTAAAGTTCAAGATGGAAGTATCAGATCTAGAACCTTCAGATGTTATCGTTCAAGCTTATGATGATTTAAAGAGATAGGTGGAAGGCATATTTAAAATAGTTGTTAAAGTGGGGCTGATTGAAAAGGAGACGATATTCATTGTGATAGACATGCCCCCTACATTTGCTGTAACACCCTCCGCCGAGTCCCGTGAGACCCAACAACGGATGCCACATTCGGTGCCGGAGACACCGTCTTAAGTTAACATACAAATCATTAAATAAGATTATGAATTAGAAGTAATTGAGTATTCACAAGTGTAGCGAGTAATTTTTTTTATAGATAATCATTTCATTTCGTTTTCATCTCTTTTTTTTTTTTTTTGAAAAATAGATTGGGAAAAATTCTACATAAATACTGTAAGAATTTCCCTTTTAAAAACTGAGCTCGCCAAACATGTGAATACAAAACACTCCCAATTAAACTCCAAACTCCACTTCTAAATTTTTATAACTATATAAATCCTCAATAGCATTTTAATATTCATCAATTAATTGCATTCAGTATATATATCAAGTCTTAATAAACTAATCATACCAACTCTCTTGAAATATTTTATATTCAATC
Organism: Jatropha curcas; assembly: GCF_041381405.1. Taxonomy (NCBI): domain Eukaryota; kingdom Viridiplantae; phylum Streptophyta; class Magnoliopsida; order Malpighiales; family Euphorbiaceae; genus Jatropha; species Jatropha curcas. Next base: position 23,943,992 of record NC_143160.1, on the reverse strand, counting down.
ATTTAATGAATCTTATGCTGATCTCTGAATATATACATCAACATAATTGCTAATGACATGCTTAAGTTATAATTCAAATAATACAACCCTGAAAATAGAATACTTATACATGCCATAATTCTTAATTACATAAATCTCAATCTATTACTACCACAATAGTCACTTTTGCCCTGATGCTACTCTTCTAGTCTTCAAGCAGCAACCACAGTTTTTAACCTGCGCGTGATAAAAATCAACGCGCTGAGTATAAAACTCAGTGGTGCTCATAATTCACATACTTACTAAAGTTGTGATGACAACTTACTTAAAACACAAATGACATAAAATCATTAAATTTCAACATACATGTACATTTATAGCAAAACAAATATCAAATAAACTATTAATTAATAACATAAAGAATTTAATTCTTTCAACTCATAAATTCATTACTTGCACATTTATTATACCAATACATATACTATTTATGTTTAAAACCATGTACCAGAATATCATGCTTTGAAAATTCATTTGATAACATAATTATTAATTTCCAAAGTAAGGTTTACTAAAAGAATATGATCTCATTCGTTTAATTCAAATACTTTGAAAGTAATAAGACGATTATAAATACAAATATGTTAATTCTTTAGTTAAGGCTCGTACTAATACAGAATGAACATAAGCAGATTTGATCGTGGCCTATGAAAGCACCACCGTGCCCTATGAAAGCACCACCCCCATCACACAATCGTGGCCTATGAAAGCACCACCGTGACCTATGAAAGTACCACCCCCATCACACAAATAAGCGCGTCCGCCTATTTATAAGGGCTGATAACCCTAGCATATGATCATAGCTTCACATAACAAAATCAATCTCATCATACCACATTTCAATCATGCATAGTAGAGCCCAAATCAAAATCATTCTTTCACAAAAGCAATAATTCTTAATCAAAAACTCTTCATTACTTAATACCCACCATTTCAAATTTCTCAACTTACAACTTACAAAAAGTTCCACATTCTTCAAAGGAAATATTTCAAATATATATATATATACTTAATATAGGAAAATTTCTCATCAATTCCTTTTCTTTTAAAACTTTCTTAACATCATAATGAAATTTATCATAAGAAACTTCTTATCATATAAAATCATACTTATGTCATACTTATACTATACCAAAAAAAAAAAAAAAAAAAAAATTAAGTAAGCCTTACCACCCTAGAGTGGTTTGGCCTCTTAATGAAAACCAAGGGGAGGAATTTCCTTCTCCAACCAAGCTTACTAACATAACTCTTATGCACCAAGGTATCCATTTCTATCCTCATCATGCAGTATCTAAACTAATTCCACACTTTATCCCAAAATTTCCAATAATTTTTCCCATTTATATACATTTAAACATATCCACAATACCACTTTTCAAACTTATATCTTATTTTTGTCAAATCAATCCTCAAACATACAAATAATCAAGAGAACCTCATCACACATGATTCATACACACATTTATCCAAATAAACCTATGAGTCAAGGCATAGGAAATTTCCAGCATTAAAATATCGTTGACCTTTGCTGTGTTTTTAAGACATAACTTGAGTTATAGGTCTCCAAATTGAATGAAATTAGATTCATTAGAAAGATAAGATAAAATGTTACAAATTTTATGAAGGGACCACAGCCCAGATCAATGCGTAAAGTGGTAAACAGAAGCTAGGAACACAGACCAACAGTCTAGACCCGATTCAGCAGAACTAAGTCCAATGTTTATTGAATTCCTACTTAACCAAACACTCAAATTAAACCAATCCAGAACCATGGAGGTCTCAAGACACAGGGAAACAACTTTCATGAAGATCTCAGAACCAAATCTTGTCATTATAGTGGTCAAAATGGGCACTCAATTCAGTGATGCATGTGGCCCGACATAACAGAGTCAGTTTAGGTATTTCAGCCATAAGTTGAGCTATGTATCTCCAAATTGGACACAAGAGGATGGGTTGGAAAGCTAAGAAGTAGAACTACAACTTTCATGAAGGACTCAGACACAAATGGAAAATAGAAATGGTCGAAAACTAGTCCTTAATCTCACCCAATAACACTCTTTCCCAAATTCAACTTTCTTCAACCATGAAAAGAACATGAACAACAAAGATACAAGGTAGAGATTTCTACCACATACTAAATACCCATCAAACATCACCCAAGAGCATGTTATTGCAACCAAAGTTCAACAAATCAATCATTTCATACAAAATCCCAAAATACATGTATGATAGCACAAATGCACAAAATCAAAAATTCAAGTAAGGTAAGTGTGTTTATGAACACTAACCTTAAAAATAAGCTTTAGCAAGCTTAAATTAAAGCTTTCTAAGCTCTAACTTTGCCTTTACTCCATGGTAGAGGTTTCCCCAACCTTTGGCTTAAGTAGAAAATCTCCAAATTTCTTGAAACTAATCACCACAAATCACTTCTCAAGCTTAATTCTCTAAGATTAATTACTTAAATAAAGTTGGGTGGGTTTAATTTGGTGGATTTAACAAGTAAGAAGTGAAGAAAAATAAAGAAGAGAAGAAGAAGAGGAAGTGGCGTTGAAGAGAAGAAGAAGAAGAGAAAAAGTGGTTGCTCAATAATTGAAGTTGACCTTATAAAGTGATCAAAGGGTATTTTGGTCTTTTCCCCATAATTGGATGGCTAAGATTAAGCTCATCTAATGGCTAAAAATATTCTCCAATTCAATTCCTTCACAATATTATTTATCTCCACAAATTTCTCAAATTACTCCATAAAAATTATTCCTCAAAGTTCCTTAATTAATAAAGCATCATAATTCACTATTCACTAATTATCTAAATTCTCCACAAATATTCATTACTTACTTTCTACCCATAAAAATCATGCATACATACTCCAAAAATATTAAAGAAAATATAAAACATATATAGTAATTTTTCCGGACCAAAATAATACCGACTCCCGGACCGGTAGTACTATTCACAAACTGGTGGTACTATTCATAGACTGGTAAATCACTACCCATTCATAGTTAATCATACTCAATATCTTTCTCGGATCTAAATAAAATATTATCCCCCTTTCTGTAGCACCATTCATGACCCGATAAAATAATATTATTTTAAGATTCGAAAATTTTGGGGCGTTACATTTGCCTTGCTGCTTGGGCACCCATGGTACCATTCATTGGGAGTTGTGCCATCTACGCTACACCAGAAACTCAAATTTCCATTTAATGGTGAGGTCATCACCATTCCTGTTGCTAGTGAGATAAGTGTAGCCACACTGAATATCGATAAGCAGGTTATTCTCCCATGGATTGACTTTTAGATTGCAGTCTTAAGCACTGACATGGGGCCTGCTATCTTCAACATCATGAAGAAAATGAACTTTGAGGAAGGGAAAGGACTTGGAAAGAATCAACAAGGCATTACAGAATTACCAGAAATTCACACCTAGAGGGACTGCCTAGGCTTAGATTTTAAGCATGGAAGCACATTGAAGAAAACATTCGGCTGGTTGGACATGGATGGACATTTCATTCGTTCGAGTGAGCATTCCTCTCCGTATATGCCAATAAAGCCATTTGAGCATAATGGGAAGCCATACCTTGGCCTAGAGATCTTTGCTGATGTTAATAAAATCCTAACGGTCGAGCCCAGAAGACAAGAGTTTGAGGAAGAGAAGGAAGACAGGAAAGAACCGGAAGAAGAGGGGGTTGAGGGGCCAAGAGCGGCCAAGGAAGAGGACAAGAAAGAGGAGCTAGCTGCCCGACCAGAAGAAGGAGAAGAGGGGAATAAGAAGATAAGCACCAAGAAGGAAGAAGAGGACCCTGCAGATCAAGTGCTTAAGGCGATCCAAGCCTGTATTGAGGCAAGCTTTGAAGAAGCTGATACCCCTTTTGATGTTGTGATTTCTATTAGTGATGAATCTGAGTGTAATGACCTCTCAATGCTCTTTAATGAAATGAATTTCAATTTTGCTTACTTGTTTGATATTTTTCCTGACTGTTCCATTCATCAATTAGATAAGCTCATGCGCATATTTGATAGTAACTCATCATGCATGCTTGAATTTAATATTGGCACAAAAGAAAATCCACAGATTTTGCTAATTGGGCCAAACCTAACGCTAGGGTTAAACACAAAATTTCAAAGTCTACTCATGAACAAAAAGGAAGCCTTCGCTTGGAGCTATGAAGACATGTCGAGAATAGATAGGTTTACAGCTGAGCACACAATTCCACTATATCCTAGAGCCAAGCTAGTGAAATAGAAGAGAAGAAGGTTAAGACCAGAATGGGCCGAGAAAATTAAAGAGGAAGTGACCAAGCAGATAGACACAAGATTTTTAGAAGTGGTTCACTATCTAGAGTGGTTGGCGAATATAGCCCTAGTTCCCAAGAAGGATGGATGGGTCAAAATGTGTGTGGATTATAGAGATTTGAATAAAGCATCACCGAAAGATGATTTTCCTCTCCTCATATTGACATCCTGATAGACAACGAAACAATGATGGGATGCTGCTCCATTATGGATGGATTTGCAGGGTATAATCAGATTCTCATGGCATTATTAGATAAGGCCAAGACAGCTTTTGTGACAGAGTTCGAAACTTTCTGCTACCGGGTGATGTCTTTTGGCTTAAAGAACGCTGGGGCTACTTATCAAAGGATGGCTACCACATTATTTCATGACATGATCCATAAGGAGCTAGAGGTTTATATTGATGATATGATTGTCATGACAAAGACACTAGAAGAGCATCCAGCAGCCCTAGAGCGGTTCATATACAGAGTAATCAAATACAAGCTACGGGTGAACCCGAAGAAGTGTGTATTTGGGGTAACCTTGGGAAAAGTGCTAAGATTTATAGTGGGATCGAAAGGAATAGAGATCGACCCAGACAAGATTAAGGCGATCCAAGAGATGGAGCCGCCCAAGACAGAAAAGCAAGTAAGAAGTTTTCTGGGAAAGATTCAGTACATATGTGATCCAATCTTCAAGCTGTTTAGGAAAGATCTACCAGTAAAGTGGAATGATCATTGCCAGATAGCTTTTGATAAAATCAAGGAATATTTATCAAGTCCCCAGAATTTATGTCCACCTGAGGACGCGCGATTGTTCTCAAAAGTTGGATTTGGAAAAAATCAAATCGAACGGGCTTGGTTTATTTTATTTAGAAATTGGTTTTTCTTATTAACCCATTCATTATCCTTGAAAAATGGTTCTCTTACTTTGGTAAGACTTTTATTTTAGAGTCGCCACCCTTATTAGGGAAAAATACTCGAATTAGTCGATTCTTTAGAATCGACTAACTCGGTTTTAAACCAGAGATGGGGTTCAGGAGTTGGGTACGATAGGGGAAGGTGTTAGGCACCCCTATTGCCCGGTTAGACCGGCCTCCTCGTTGTCCAAATATTCACAATGACTTAAATAATGCAATTAACTATAAATGAGGTGAAAATACTCTTTGATGCATTTTTAGAAAACTATGTCAGTCACACATTTAAATGAAATATTAAGCATGGAAACATAAAGTAAATCATTCACAAAGGAGGGAGGAGAAAAGAATTACAAACCATCCTAATTGTTACAATCTACCCATTATCCACTAAATTTCCCAATTCCCTATTGAATTATTACATATAAGCATCTAATGAGATCCATTAATACATCTTGCAATAATAAAACACTAAAGCACAGAGCAAATAAGGGGGCATTCATCTAACACAAACCACAGAATATATTCATTCAAAAGAGTAAAATAATAACCACAATCATTCAAAATGACAAAATGATGAATGTTTAATGTTAGGATGTTTTGACCTAAGGTTAGAGGGTTAGATTAATAAAAGACTAAAGAACATTAAAGTAAAGTGCATAAAAGTAAAGGACTGAAATTTAAAGTGCTGGAATTTAAAGAACTTGGAAAATTGAGAGCAAAGTAATTAAGCATTGTCTTTTAGTTTAAAATGGGATTTGAGTTCAAGAATTTGTTGTTCATCATGAATGATGAACAACTATGACTTTCATTACCCATTCCCATTCTTTATTTGCTCATCCAGATCAAAAATGAGTTTTATGCGCTCTTTAAGCAAGGATGCCTAAGGCTTAACTTGATTTGATCTCAGAATTAGAGCATGATTATTGATTTTATATTGTTTAGCTTCTGAAATGAAGGTTTGTACATTACTGGAAGTGGCGCACACCATACGTAATGGTGCACAAATCTTGCCCTGATCAAAATACTCAAATAATAAGCTTTTAGAGGGGTCTAGGAAGAAGTGGCGTGTGCCACAGTATTGTGGCTTGAGCCATTAGTGCTGTGGCATGTGCCACAGCATGTGGCTTGTGCCACTAGTGCCTAGAATGGTGATTTAACACCAAAATAAAAGGGAAAAGATGAAGAGGAAGGGTTTAGATTCTCAGTTTACTTTGTTTTAAGGAAAAACTGTGGATCTCGTATATGTATGGCACAACCCAAGAGGGGGGGGGTGAATTGAGTTTTCTAAAAACAGATATAAATTTAAAACAGAGATATAGAATTCTAAGTGCAGCGGAAAAACAAAGAACTTGTGAGAATAGAATATGGACTAGAACTTCCTCACAATGTTCTATTTATAAAGAATAGAAAGACTATGCAAAGTGCAGCTATTAATTAGAACTGCTTCACAATGTCTTATTCAATATTAGAACTTCTTTATGATGGAAAGCTATTGTATTTAGAACTTCCTCATAAAGTTTAGAAGATCATATAAGACTGTGTAACAGACAGTTATTGAAATTAGAACTGGTTCACAGTGTGAACCCCTCCCCCAAAAAAAGGCATATAATGAATATGACTAAGGGCAGAAATGCACGTGAATGTGTGAGTCGCCACCTTGTTTAATTATTTTAGGGTAAACTAGGAAAAAACCCTAAGTTGACTCCAATTTTAATTAACCTACTTACTAGATTAATTATCCCAATGTTTAAGGCATGGTTTGCGAACCCGAGGTGGATCCCGAGACCATGTCATGTTGATGAACTAACTGATGAATGAATGTTTTGCAGGGTAAATGATGTAATTGGACCAATGAAATGTTTAAGTGATTTCGACTTGCCGCTCGGGGTTAAATCCCGAACGTGCCTACGTACTTCCGTTTGAATGGAAGATCAAAGTCGACGTAGTTCGATAAAGCCTAGTCAAAGGCATCTTGAAGGGGAATGCTTCATGCATGAGTGTGTGTATGCTTCGTGCATTTTTTAGGCAATTTGCCAAGAATTGATTGATTTGATTAGGCGTTTGTTGCCAAAAAGATTGATTTAGGCAATTTGTTGCCAAAAGTTGAAGTGATTTAGGCAATTTGTTTGCCAAAAGTGATTATTTGAAGGCTTTTAGCCAAAATGGGTTGATTTAGGCAATTTGTTTGCCAAAAGTGTTGATTGGGCGATTGTCGCCAAAATGATTGATTTAAGGCTTTTAGCTAAAAGATTGATTAATTCAAGGCATTTTGCCAAAAATTGATGTGTAATTTAGGCAATTTGTTGCCGAAATGTGATTGATTAAACTGTAGGCAATTTGTTGCCAAAAAACGTGATTGATTAAGGCTTTTAGCCACAATTATTGATTAATTGGACTTTTAGCCGAACTTGTTCGAAATAAAGCGATTACACCGTAGTTATTAATTAACTAGGCTTTTTAGCCAGTATGTTAGGATTTAGGCTTAACACCACGATTATTAATTAACCGGGCATTTAAGCTTAATCATATTTAATTGAGGCAGTTTATTTGCCAAATTGATGACGTGAATGCTTTTGTGCAGCAGTTTAATTCAGAATTAGAGTAGAAGAGAAATATGCACAAAATGCTGAAATTAAGTAGACAGGGTTTCGTTATTACCTGAGTCAATCGGCGGCCGCTTCTTAGCTTCAGCTTAAAAATTCCAGATTAAGCTCCTCGTTTGGGGGAATATTAATTAAAATTAATTCAATTAAGTGGCCAAGTATCACAACAGCAGAGTAATAAAAGTCTACACTAAATGCAGAAAAGCAGTAAAAGAACCGCAAGGAGCGTAGGGGAGAAGAGAGCGTCCGTCAACACAAACTGAGTGCTTAAAAAAGTCGCATCGGGGTTGATTTTATAGGAAAAACAGGTTGGAGGGCGGGCGCCGTCTCCCTGTTCGGCGGGCGCCGCCGCTGTGGCCGGCGGACTTGCTAGTTTTTCGTTCCAGAGGCTTTTTCGGGAGTTCCGTACCTCCAAAAAATATTCCGGGACCAGTTCTGCGATCCTCGCAATTTTCGGACGTTTCAAGTACCATATTGGCATACTTTCGGTGAACTTTCCAAACGTCCTCCGGTCCGGCCGGACTGTTTGCAGTCCATGAAAATAGGCTTTTTGAGCCTCAAAATTTGAGTACTCACAGTTGCCCCCCACCGCCAACCATAAAAATGATTTATGGGAGTCAGTGGTTGTCTGAAAAATAAATTTTAAAGATGAAAATCAGACGCGTCTAGAAGACCCCACCCTTAAGCTATTTCCTTATAAATAGCTGAAGTTTCACTTCTACATTCATTCTAAACTCTCCAAATCAAAGAGCTCTCTCAAATTCTCTCAGCTTTCTCATCATGACTTCTCCGGGTCACAGCAACGACGAGGATTTTCTGGGGTCTTTCAGAATTTCCCTAGACACCGACCTTACAGCGGACGCAGACACCCACGCTTCCGTGACTGGTATCTACGCCCAGGTAAGTTTACTTTTCTTTTTTTATCATTTTCTTTTGCATTTTACTATTTTATTAGTATGCATGCTAGGGTAGAACTAAGATATTATCCTTAGTAAGGAACCGAGGAATAACTCTTAGATTGCTTTACCTTTTAGGACCCCCATATTAAATTGGATGTGGGTGAGACCTCCGTGGCTGAAATTCCGATCGAGATATTCGACCACAATAACCCAGTCGGAGCGATTATTAGTCCTTCCCATCTGGGCTTCCTGAGGCATTTTGACGTTGGTCGGAGCAGCCATAAAGAATTACTGGGTGCTTTGGCCGAGAGATGGTGGGACACCACCAATACTTTCCATTTCCCTTGGGGTGAGATGACAATGACCCCCACTGATTTCTCGGTAATCTCCGGGATTCCTTTTGGCACTCGGTCGATCGAGCTGTATAATGACTGGAGGACTGAGGTTTTTCCTGATCGGATGGTTGAGCTGATAGGGATTGACCTGCCCCGGATTGTCCGGCCAAGCTCTACTACTCCCGTTTTGAGCGTTTCCAGACGCTAGCTATCCCTCCAGGCCCTCGACATTTATGCTAGATACAGGCAGGGAGAGCTGACGGCTACTCAGGTGGCCAGATTCACTTTGTTGCTGCTGTTCGCTTCGACCTTCTGGTCCAACAGGAAAGAGAAGTTTAATCCTTCCATCTTAAAGAGCTTGGAAAATCTGGCCCATCTTGAGGAGTACGACTGGGCCGGCGCTATTCTGAGCCGCATGTATGATGACATGTGTGATCTGAGTCGGGGCCACTGTAAGCTCAACGGGACCTACTACATTTGGGAGAGAATGTAAAGAACATTCTCCCTTTCTGTGCTTTTCTGTTTATTATTCTTGATTTTTTTCTCATTGATTCTTGTTTCTTCTTTTTTTTTTGTTTTTTTGTTTTTTTTTTTTTTTGCAGACTTGGGTATTCGAGTATTTCCCGTATACTCGCCCAGAGCTCATTTGTGCTGATCTTGGGATGGGACTGGTGCCTTCGGCTTGGAGATGGTACCGATCAAACCTTCATACCGTTCGGCGCAAAAAATCGCTGAGGGATCTAAGGGCCTTTTTTGATACTTGCACTCTGGAGCAGGTAAGTGCTTAGTAATTCTTGAATATGTTAAATAAAAAGGATTTATTGACACATTTGCATCTTTCATAGGTTGAGGTGGGGCCGATGACTGCCCGTCTATAGAGTTGGATTAAGGCCGACCCCCATTTCCAGTGGTCGGATGCCTTGTCTTGGCGGAGGGTGGTCCTGTCGCACCCCGTCCTGAGACGATATTACTTGGGCGAGAGAGTAGACCTTCAGATAAGAGGCTGCCGTTCTGTCCCTTACTCCCCTCCCGAGGACATGCGAGCGGGCAGGCAGATGACGCTCACCGATGCCCATACTGAGGGCGTTCCACATGTGGAGTTCATCCTGGGGGGAGATTATGACGAGTTCTGCAGAATCTTTTTGATGCAGCCTATTGGATCTCGGCTTGATAGTTTTCAGAGATCGGCACCTTCCCAGCCACTTGACACCAATTCTTCTCAGGCTTCGGGCCCCTCGATTAGGACTCCGAGGAGGAGGCCTACGACCGATCCCTCTTCTTTCACTCCGGTTGAGGGCCCGTCTCAGGCTGGGCTTAGTTGCCCGTCAGGTCCTTCCAGGGCTCCTCGAGCCATTTCAGAGGCTATCGGGCCGCTTCATCCAAGCCTGGCCAACCTACATCTTCCATACAGCATTTCCTACCATACTCCTGACGGCACTCTAGCTTTTCGAGAGGTCTCCCTGGAGAATGTGGATCGCTTGGATCTTCCTCCCGAGAACATTAATGAGGTAATGACTGATAAATGTCTCACAAAAAGGATTCATAAGAGATTTGATATTGACTTGTTTTTTTTGTATGATTTTCAGGTTCCTAACGGCCTGGTCAGTTAGATGATGGAGCTGATGCTCGGGATGCAGCAAGAACTTTCTTCATCCTGGACTCTGAGGGCCTTTGATGATCAGAGGAGGAGGAGGCCCCATCGCTGATGCCATGGTTGCTAGATTTTTCCTTTTTTTTTTTTGTCTGCATTTCTGTACTGAACTTTGACTGTACCTGCACTTGGTTAGTACTGGAAATTTTATATGTATGCGTGATTATCCATTTTGAAAGAAAACGAGCTTTTTTTTTTTCAATTTTCGATTTTCAATTTTTTTTTTCAAAAATGAATCCCTTTTATAACCACAACATGCACAATTAGACTAAGAGTCTCTCCAAGGTAGAAAAGATCAATTTGAGGAAGTACGGTCTATTTCCTGGTATTACATCACCCGCTTTATCCAGGTTAGCTTCCGCCATACCCGAATTTACCTGTTAGGCCTTACACATTGCACGTGGTACTGCGCTTCGCGCGTTTTGAGGCAGATGGGGATGGACTAGATTGTTCTGATTGTGGATGGCATTTCAGCTGATTCAGCCATCACTCTGGGTGTTACCCAAGCCGTCCTTAGGGCTTGGGTTAGAGACCATCATATGGTTAGGCCTTGACCTAATCCTGCCGGTGTTCAGACTTCTCCTGAGTATCAGACCTGGTTCATTGCCGTTGTCTGGCCGGTTGAAAGGCCAAGGAGGAACGCACTGCAGAGTGCACTTGAAGGTTGGGCTCAGGCTGACGCTGATAATGAGGTTGGGACTGATGAGGAGATTGTGTTGGCTCCCCGGACAGGCGAGGTTGGAGAGAGTTCAGCAGCTAGGGATGACTCGGAGGATGTTGCCCCACGGAGGCGACGGGACACCTAGACTCTTATAGGCTTTTGGACTTTTGTTGTTTTTCCCTTATTTTGACTTTTTTGACTTTTTATTTGGGACTTTGACTTTGGGTTTTGGATGTATGCTTTTTTTTTTTTTTTTGGACTTGGACTTAGACTTCATTATTTATTTATTTTTCTTGGACTCTTTTGCTTTCTGCTTGACTTCGAACTGTTTGACTTTATTGCTTTAATTGAGAATGTCATTTGACTTTTAAGCTTTCCAAGCATTTTCCAACTTTATTTATTCAAGCTCTAATTTTTGCCTAAGCCGCCCTTTCGGGTTTTCAACTTAGCAAGCTGCCCATTTTTGCCTAAGCCTCCCTTTTCGGGTTTTCAACTTAGCGGGCCCCGACTTTTGCCTAAGCCGCCCTTTCGGGTTTTCGACTTAGCGGGTTTTTCTCTTTTTCACTTTTTTCTTTTCTTTCCTCCTTTTTTTTTTTTTTTTGGCAAAGAAGAATGAATTATGAAATGATTTTTTTATTAATGTTTAGACCGCGCCAAAAGAGGGTTGCCTACATATCTCCGATACATAATTTCTTCTTTTCCGAGGAGAATTAGGTCTAATGTAGCTCTTTTTACATTATGCAATGCTTATTATACAAAATATCTTTTTAACTGATCTAAATTACATGGATTTGTGAATTCCAAACCATCCAAATCAGTCAAAATGACGGCTCCGCCAGACAATATTTTCTTCAACACATAGGGTCCAACCCAATGAGGACGAAACTTCCCACGTGGGTCTATGATTGACTGTCTAATTTCCTTTAGGACCAAACAACCTTCTTCCAGTTTTCGGTCTTTGACCTTCTTATTAAAATGTCGTGCCATTCTTCTCTGGTAAACTTGAGTTTGGTGGACCGCTTGCAATCGTTTTTTGTCCATTCCCAAGAGTTGCAAATGATAATTCTTATCCCAATCTGCTTCGCTAATCTGGCTTTCCCGGATAATCCTCGCCGACTGAACTTCCAGCTCAATAGGCAACACTGCTTCCATACCATACACTAAGGAATACAGAGTTGCTCTGGTGGGCGTTCTGATTGAAGTCCTATATCCCCATAGGGCATTCGGTAACTGTTCATGCCAAGCTTTGTGCTTTTTAACTGTCTTCTGCAAAATGACTTTTATAGCCTTATTTGTAGCCTCTATAGCCCCATTTGTTTGTGGACGATAGGGTGAGGACTTATGATGTTGGATTCTCTTTTGCTTCAGCAGGTCAGAAAATTCACTTTGAAAGTGGGACCCGTTATCAGTAATGATCTCGAATGGCATTTCGTACCGACAAAGGATGTTAGTATGAATGAACTGTGCTGCCTTCTTGGCATTCAAAACCGAATAAAAGGCTACCTCAATCCACTTAGTGAAATAATCCACAACAACCAGGATGAATTGATGACCATTGGAAGCCTTTGGGTGGATCTTTCCGATCACATCTATGCCCCAAGTTGCGAAGGGCCAAGGTGAAGCAATGGGATTCAAATTGACCGGAGGCTGTTTTTACAGCTTAGCAAAAATTTGACACTCATGGCACTTCTGCGCATGCCTCACGCAATCTGCATTCATGGTTGACCAGTAATAACCCAGGTTCACGATTTTCCGAGCCAAGGCTATCCCATGCATGTGTGGACCAGACTCCCCATTATGTAAGGAATCCATGATGGTTTGAGCTTCTCCCTCATCAACGCACCTTAGGTGCAGGCCATTCCAACTTCTTTTATACAGAACTCCCCCAGTAAGGAAATATTCGGATGCTAACTGTCTCAATGTCCGTTGATCAGTCTTGGTGGATCCCTCCGGGTAGGCTTCATTTTGAAGATAATTCTATATATCCCAATACCAGGGCTTGTCATCCACCAAATTCATGATATGTGCTGGCTGTTTCTGTAGTCGAACTGTCAGAGGTCGAATGACTTGGTCTCCCCCTACATTAACCATGGAGGCCAAAGTAGCCAGAGCATCAGCAAACTGATTTTTGGCTCGCGGCAAGTAGTGGAAGGATAAATCCTCAAATTGCTGAGCCAACTCGTCCAAGCGTTGTAGGTAAGGAACCAAACGCTCTTCCTTAATTTTCCATTTTCTCAAAGCTTGGGAGACTATTAAATTGGAATCCTCGAAAACCTTGAGGACCTTTATTTCCTTTTCCAGGGCTGCTTCTAACCCCTTTATGCAAGCTTCATACTCGGCTTCATTGGTGGTGCAGTCGAAATCTAATTTGACTGCAATTGGGACGTATTCTCCACAAGGAGTTTTGAATACGACTCCAACCCCATTTCCATGGTAGTTTGAACCTCCATCGAAGTACATTTCCCAGACTTCACTTTCCAAGCTCAACAAGTCTTCATCAGGAAATTCTACCTCCGGCATTTGGTCTTTGACTGGTAATTCTGCTAATTGATCAGCCAAGGCTTCGCCTTTCACTGCCTTCCGTTGTACAAATTTTAAATCATAGGCTGCGAGCACGACACCCACCTAGCCATCTTACTGTCAAGAACCGGCCTCTCCATAACGAATTTCAAGGGGTTCGATTCAGAAATAACGTATGTGGTGTAGGACGAGAGGTAGTGCTGCAGCTTTGTACAAGCCCAAACTAGAGCCAGACACAACTTCTCTATCTTATTGTATTTTAGCTCGTAGTCTAGCATCCTTTTGCTGAGGTAATACACGACATTTTCTACCCTTGTATCTTTTGCTTGTTGAGCTAGCATTGCACCCATCGCTTCTTTTGTCACTGATAGGTACAATAGCAAAGGCTTTCCTAGCCTTGGTGGCTGTAAAACTGGCGGGGATAACAGATATTGCTTGACTTGGTCAAAAGCTTTCTGACAATCCTCATTCCATTTGATGGCTACTCCTTTCCTGAGTAATTTGAAAATCGGACCACAAGTATTGGCCAATTGATTGATGAACCGGCTGATGTACTGTAGCCTTCCCAGGAAACCCGAACTTCTTTTTCCGTCTTCGGTGCTGGCATTTCCAGAATGGCTTTGGCTTTTGAAGGGTCAATCTCTATGCCCTTCCGACTGACCATATGCCCCAGAAATACTCCGGATGTAGCTCCGAACAGACATTTCGCCGGGTTGAGCTTTAAATTGTACTTTCGAAGTCTAAGGAAGAACTTCTCAAGTGCTGTTGTATGTTCTTTAGCTGTTTTTGATTTAACAACCATATCGTCCACATACACTTCTACTTCTTTGTGAATCATGTCATGGAAGATGGTCGTTGCCATTCTTTGATAGGTTGCCCCAGCATTTTTGAGCCCAAAAGGCATAACCCTGTAGCAGTAGGTTCCCCACTTCGTGATGAATACCGTTTTCTCTTTGTCTGGCAAATGCATCATTATTTGATTGTATCCGACAGCAAGATCGGTCAAGGAGACCATCTCGTGTCCAGCCATTCGGTCCACCAACAAGTCAATATGCGGCAGGGGGAAGTCATCCTTCAGACATGTTTTATTCAAATCCCGGTAATCCACACACATTTTGACTTTGCCATCTTTCTTCGGCACTGGCACAATATTTGCTAACCACGTCGGGTAGGCAATGGGTTCTATGAACTTATTCTCCAATTGCTTGGCTACTTCCTCCTTGATTTTCAAGGACCATTCTATTTTCAACCTTCTTAGCTTCTGTTTTACTGGCTTAGCCTCAGGGTTGTTGACTCGTGTTTTTTATGCCCCGCCTGATCCAATGAGGAAATGAGGATGCAAAATGAATGGCTTAATGCCATCTAGAAGTCTTTTAATCCAAGGATTTAAATTAAAAATGATGTTGAATAGTTGGCTGAGTCATAGCTGCGTCACGCAAGAACAGCTGCGTCACGCAACTGTTCATCACTGTTCATCACTGTTCAACAAATTAGTAGCGTGACGCAGCTACAGTAGCGTCACGCAGCTACAGTCAGCTACAGTAGCGTCATGCAGCTACAGTAACGTGACGCAGCTGTGTCTTGACCTACCCTATAAATACATCTCTTTCTCACAATTTTGACAGAGAACAAAAACACAGAACAGAACAAAAAAAAGAGGAAGAACACGATTTTGAAACCCTAAAAAACACACTATAAAGAAACCACAATTAAATCCTTGAAAAAAAGGCTTCTGGAAATCTTAGCTATCATTTGTTAAGGGATTTGATCCATTTGCAAGCATCAATCTGAGGATTAGGTAATTTCCTTAACATTCTTTGTATTTTTTTTTTATATATTTTTGTGATTTTAGTAATATTTTTGTGGTTTTAGTAATCTAAGTTTCTTTAAATCATGTTCTGTTCATATTTGGCCATTTTATATGTCTTTAAATCGTATTTAAGTAAGAAATAATGTAAATAAAACATTTAAAAATGAATTCTGGGCTAGGACAGTGCATCACGCAACTGTTCCTGGATGAACAGCTGCGTCATGCAACTGTTCATCCAAGAAGAATAGTTGCGTCACGCAACTGTTCCTGGAAGAACAGTTGTGTCACGCAACTGTTCATCCAAGAACAGTTGCGTCACGCGACTGTGCAGTTGCGTCACGCGACTGTGCACTATTCATTGTGCACTATTCACTGTTCACTATTCACGGCTCATGAAGAACAGTCGTGTCACGCGACTGTTCATCCAAGAACAGTTGCGTCACGCGACTGTTCATTGATTTTTCCAAAAAAATAAAAAAATAAAAAATAAAAAAATAATAGTAAATTTTATACGAAAATCTAATTTCTTCAATAAATTTGAAAATGCCCAATTATGAACAGATCACAGTTTAAATAAACTTAGAATACTAAAATGTAATTTTATGTGTTTATTTATATGAATTTTGCAATTTAGGTTTAAATGAAAAATAAAATTAAGTTTGTTGATTTATTTATATTTAAGATTAATTTGCATGTTGATTAACAATTTGCATTTCTAGTGTTAAATAATAAATATGCATGATTTTGGGTTTATGGGTTGGATTCAAATCGGGTAGAATGTATTTTCGGTTCGGTTTGTTGCCCGCCTTGAACCATAAGGCAAGAGCGGGTGTTTTTATTTATTTAGTTTGATCGCTTTGATTTAATTGCTTTAATTTGAATAATTGCTATGTGATAATTAGATTTGATTGGGACGATTAATTAATTTTTCACATAGGAACTCGGTTCGATTTAATCGGGTTTGGGTTTAAATAAATTGGCTTTTTTAAAATAAAATAAAATTAGAGATTCTAGGTTAAAAGAGGCCGGTTTTTCTGGGCGTCGGCTTCCAACGGGCCGACGTACCCAATTCCCTTACCTAGAACCTCATTGGTTCGCCTGACCAGTTTTTCTAAATAATTTGGCCTTGAATAAAAATGGGTTAAATGAAGTCATTTAATAAAATTAAAATTGGAGACGGTCCCATTGCCGAAATAATGGGTGGCAACTCAAAAATGATTCATAAGACCCATTTATCGGCATCGCACATCCAAAAAGATTTTTATCACCTTTTTCCAAAACAATAATAAACAAATAAAAAGATGTTTTCGGGATCCTTCCGGGGTTTGGGATCTCATGGGTGAAAACAGTTTGGCGACTTCACTGGGGATTTTGTCCCCACTAATCCCCGGTTGTTTTTAACAAATAATTTAGTGGTTGCAATTAGGAATTGACTCTAAAAAGCCTACTTTTTTAAATAAAAATTTGTTAGAAAAGCCGATGGAAAGTTTTTTAATCGTCCGTATGTGCTTAAATGCTTTCCTTTTTCTTTCTAGGATTTTTGCATTCATTCGCATTTCTCTCTTCTCGCCTCATTCTACCTATACTACCCTTCGGTACTGGTGTTAAGTTTGACGGTGGATCTAGCCTAAACCATGCGATTTAGGTGCATCCATCCGAGAATTAACATTACTACCAACCGCAAGCCTAGTACCTCAAAGGTGCGTCAAAAGGAGTAGGCCCAACAAAGCCCGAATCCTGTTTGCGGAACCCAGACTTTGTTAAGCCCAATAAGACTAAAGCCAATGCATGTAGTTGAAAATCGTAGTTACTTCCCCTAAGGACATACCCGGTTCTATTTGCTGTTGTTGTGCCGCATTCATTTCTGAGAGTTGAAAATGTCAATCTCAAAACCCCCTGTTGGTTGTCGAGATTAGACCAATTCCTAGGAAACAGATGTCGGAATTTATACCAATGGAATCCGTGTGTGGGAGAAATAAGGTTGGAAGGCATGCATTTCCCAACTCCCGTTCCCCTGTATGTTATAAATTGTACATATGTTGTGACATTCACGCATCATGTAACATTCTCTTTTTCAGTCATACATTAATAAGAGCTAATGTTTGGTATGGACATTTGACCTTGATCTTGAGACTGGCCCTCAAATTCGTTTTGAATAATATAATGCAATCACTTATAGTGAATCAATACCCAAAAGAAAAGGGAGATATAAGGGGGTTGCAATTCCTTTGTATTGTCACATTTCTCGCATTATCTGAAAATAAGTGAGCAAGAGATTACAAAATTTGTAACAAAACAAAACGAGATCCTGCTTGGGACCATATGTTCCAAGGCAAAAAGTAAGGATACAAAAATAAAAAAAAAAAACAAACAAAAAACAAAAAAAAAAAAGTAAAAATAAGAAAAATCCCGCTTGGAGATTCTTCCATTCCAAGGCAAAAATTAAGGACACAAAAAAAATAATAATAAAAATCCCGCTTGGAGATTCTTTCATTCCAAGGCAAAAGTTAGGGACTTGAGAGAAAATAGTTGACTGTAAATTCCAAAAAGGGACGGTCGACGACAGATAATGCCGAAAATATTTGAATACAAAATAAGTCATTGCCATGTTATTCACACCGAATTTTGGGTCCAGTCGTTGAAATCGAGATCTTATTTCCATACCGGTCATTAGCACATTAGAACTGCATTTCTCATTCTATGTGCTGCTATTTTTCATGCATACATACAGGACCTACTTTAACTCAGATGTTTGTATCTATCAGTCAGAATTGATCCTTCCCGGAAAATCACCTTGAGAGCTTGGCACCGGCGCCCTGGTCAACATTTGGTCAGAGTATCCCAATCCCCGAGCCTGCTCCGTTTAGTCCTGTGATTCATTCAAGTTCTTCGGATTCAATTTCTGATTCATATTCGGTTGGGATGGCTGATAACACTGTGAATGAGACGGGTTTCTCTCCAGCCCAGATAAGGACCATTTCTGAAATAATAGCTGCTGCCCTTGCTCAAGATAGAGCCCAGAACCAAGTGCCGCCTACTTCAAGTAATCAGCCTATAGTGGAGGGAAGAGAGGCTCCAGAACACACCTTGGGTAGTCAAGCATCAGCTGATAATGCTAGTCCGACTGACAATGAGCTGATTAAGCAAATAGCAGAACTAAAGGACAAGGTGGAGAGGATATCTGTTTCGAAAGAAAAAGATCCAGTCATCAATTTTCATGTGACGGAGTATGTCTTGAAGCCCACAAATTCTACTTCTTCGAAGCATACCCGGTTCGCGGAGAATGATGACCTGAGGTCCCATTTGTCGGAATCCATCCGTGTTGCTCAGATGAACCAATACAGCGAAGAGGATGTGTTGCGAGGATTTCCTCAGACATCGTACAAGAACTATAGGAAAAGATATGACGGCATGGATCTGGGGATACGGAGGGCTGAATTGAATTTTGAAGAACTGTACAACAAAAAGAAAAAGAAGAGCCAAGGGTTTGGTAACTACCGGTCTTCCAGCAGTAATCATAATAGAAATGTTGGTCATGCAGCTACAAACCAATTAGGGAGTAGCAATACAGTTAGAGCTGTTAAGGAGAAAAAGAAAAGGGAATTCACTGATTTGGGCATGCCTTTAAGCGCAGTCATGAGATCTTGCATTGAGAATGGCGTATTGTCAAAGTTGCCAATTAATCCATCTAAGCCTATTCAGGATAGGTTCGCTGATCAAGACTGTGAATATCATCAGTGTAAAGGTCATTCTACTGATAATTGTCTCAAGCTCCGACATGATATCCAAGATTTGATAGATAGCGGGAAGATCACCAAGCCTCCTGAGCATAATGAGCCGGCGCCCGGAAACCATTAAAGTTAGCTGATGGGCGAATTGAATAAGCTCTTAATCTTTCTTTTTGTTTTTCTGAATATTGCTTCAAGAACAATTTGAATGAACTTCATTTACTCTTTCAATCAATGGGAATGAATTTTGATTACTTGTTTTCTTACTTCTCCTGATTGTTATGTTCATGGCATTGATTATATCACACGCATATTTGGCATAAATGCATTGCATCATTTTGTATTTAACCTAAGCACCGCCTAAAATCTCAAAAAAAAAAAATAATCGAAATCGGATCAGCTTTAAGCTTGAGCTCAAAAATGATTTCCAAGAACGTCTACAGTTATGCTGATATACCAGGGGATCAATAAGTCGATTACAGGACATGTCGTCCCTACCGATTCAAATATCAAGCCAGTAAAGCAGAAAAGGAGACGGGTCAAATTAGAAGTAGCAAAACAAGATGAAGGCTGTGGTTCAGAAAGAGCTAGATGCAAGTTTCTGGGAAGGTAATGCATTACGCTGAGTGGTCAGCGAACATAGTCCCTTTGCTCAAGAAAGGGGGAGACTAACAACCTGTGTCGACTACAGCCTCGCCCAAAGATGACTTCCTTCTTCCACATATGGATGTCCTGAGTAACAGCGCTGTAGGAATGGCATGTTATCAAAAAAAAATAATAATAATAGTAATGAAATGAATGAAAAATGATAAAAAAAGAGAATGATTGCTTGTTTCTACAGTAAGCGGGTACATCCAAGGACTTTGAAAAGTGGAGATTCAGTGCTGATCAGACTGTTAGACCACGAATCCCAGAGTCACCCTAGAGGGAAATTCAGACCCAATTGGCATGGACCATTCAAAATCCAGAAGCTGTCGGATAAGGGTGCCGCTGAATTAGTCACTACGGAAGGGAAGCCTATCAATCGGATTGTCAGTCAGGATCAAATGAAGAGATTCAATGTCTGAAATGATGATTTCGATTAATAAAAAAAGAAAAAGAAAAGAGAGGGCTAAGTTGAAAACCCGAAAGGGCAGCTTAGGCAAAAATTGAGCTCGCTAGGTTGAAAACCCGAAAGGGCGGCCTAGGCAAAAGTTAGAGCATAATAAAAAATAATAATAAAAAAATGATGATAATAATAAAAATAAAGAGTTTCGAGATTAACGCATGGTGCTTAGTTTAAATGCGAAATCTATGCCATGCATTTGTGACATGCTTGCAACTGGTTGCTCAATGTCATCAACCTGATTAGAAGGAGAATAAGCAAATGAGTAGTTAGAATGAATAACCATTGTATTGAAATAATTTCTCTTCACTTCTGTATAATGTTGAAAGAAGTAAGTGCAATAAAGAGCTTGATTCTCAAATTCTTCTTCCCTTTTGTTTCTGGGGCATGATCGTCGATTACAAGACATTCCTCTCTGCCTATGTGGTCAGCATTTGCTCATTTGTTTTGAAGATGTGTAGCTGTTGGTCCTGCCCGGGTATTGGATTCTCTTAGACAGCGATCAGAAGGTCAAGTGCCATTTTCTCGGCGATTTCCTTGGAAAGATCAATAAAACCATGGATAAAACCTTAGTACTAATGTAGGTTCATGCATACATAAAGAAGTTGCATATGTTGTTTTTGTTTGATCTGTGCAGGTAATAAATAGTCATACCATTCTTGTTCTCCCCAAGCGTAAGCTTCTGTATTTATATCAAATAATTCATTTTTATGAGCATTTCTTTATTAACCCAAGGGCAGGAGGCCCGAATAACTAACACAACAAATAATTTCGAAAGAAAAGTTTTGTTGTCTGGTGTTATCCATGTGTGCAGGAATTAATAAAGGCAGAATCAGCAAATTCATTGATTCAAAGAAAGCAGATACATTAAATAGGAGCTCAAAGCTCGAGCTCAAAAGAAGACAGAGAAAGCAATAACAACATTCATTTCAGTAAGGGCTACCATCAGACACCGATCCTTGCAGAACTTAACATCATCACGGGGTAAAAAAACCAGTTCACATACTCGGGTGTCACAGTGTCCTGCATCACTCCTTCACCTAGGTACCTGGTGTTTCGGCTTCGCCAGTGGTTAGCTAAATTGGTCAGCAGATGCAGTGTCATGAGACCACTCTCAAAGTTATGGATTCTGGGGACACGCTGTATCATTCCATATTGACGGTTGATCCTATCTGGGAAATAGGCCATGGAACGGTCTAAACTGGCGTACAACACGTAATTGAGGTTCATGCTTCCAATAGTGACCAGCCTTATCCTCTACCAAGGACAAGTCCACCGAATTGTCGGGTTATCCCCAAAGTCGAAATGTCCTCGAGTCCGAGACCGAAAGTTGGTAGGACCATAGGTTGGAATTAAACGAGCTGGGACCGGAAGAAGTAGGCTTAACTTGTCTAGAGCCCAGGCTTGCAGCAACATTGGACAACCATGATGATGAACATTGAAATTAGTGATGTGAAGGGCAATATCCCTGACCCAGCACATCGTTTCTCCCATGATCATCATGAATACGGTACGATGATACAGTTGCATGTCACGAATAGCTGTCAGAAGATGGAAGTCTCCAACTCCGGGTTGACGGTTCTTCATGGCATACACATTTAACAACAAGAAGCAACAAGCTTGAATCCAAGAGGGATCTAGATCCATGGCTAGAACCTTACTCAGAAAAGGCTCTAAAGGAAGACCTTGATCCGTGTTTATGCCGTCAGGAAGGTAAACCGAGCACAGGGCCGCAATTTCAGCTAGATCGTATATGGGTCCTGGGGGCAGGGCCGGGGTTTCATTTTGTGTAGGATGATGGTCCATCACAGCGCACATTTCCTCATAGGTCGGAGTTATTTCAGCGTCTTCAAACCGGAAAACCATGGTGTTAGGATTGAAGTGCGTAACGAGCCAAGACAAGAAGCCACGGTTGGGTTTTAGGTCTTTGAAATATTTCAACCAGGCGAGTTGGTCCATAGGGGGAATTTGCCATAAGTCGTCAGGGATGGATTGGACGAACTATGAAACTTGGTTCCTGAAAGCCATGGAAAAGGATTATCTAAGGAATGGATTTGTTTTGAATTCTGGGTGTGAAGAGGCCGTAAAAGGAAGCCTTCATTTATAGAAGTGTAAAGGGTTTCATGAACGAAGCACCAGCATTATCAGACCTGATATTTACCGTCAATAGTGGTTGGAAGAGCATTTATGCATAGGTCGCTCCAGTTGGCGGACATTCATGCCTGTGTTAACAAGAAGGACAGTTTGTACAATAAG
This sequence comes from Jatropha curcas, assembly GCF_041381405.1. NCBI lineage: Eukaryota > Viridiplantae > Streptophyta > Magnoliopsida > Malpighiales > Euphorbiaceae > Jatropha > Jatropha curcas. Next base: position 23,921,191 of record NC_143160.1, on the reverse strand, counting down.
GAAGTTGAGCCTTTATGATCGCATTAACCGAGAAAGGATGGTTGATCCATTGCGTCCGCATTCACCGAGTGGACCGCCCTGTCAGGTAAGTACTACGATCCACTTCTGTTTCTAATTGATTTTTGTCGTGTTTCACTTTAAGTTCCTTATTTAGTCTTTTATTTCATTTCCGTATTTACAATAAATTGGTTCATTGATCACTAACGAGGTAGACCACTCTTGTGAATAAGTGGGACCCTGCTATTTTGTGTTTTTGTGTTTATATTTTGTTTTTGCAGGAATAAAATCTCACAAGTTGTAAGAAATACACGTATAAACGATACTGTAATAAAAGCAAATATACTGTAAAAATGTAAAATAATGTCATAAAATTAATAAAATTGTACATATAATCCTACAAACTTCAAAAATGTTTCAAAAATGGTAAAAAAAAAACAGAAGCCTAGCTAGCGACGCCTTCGACTCGGACCAGCAGCTGCCTGAGGGGGTGGAGATGGTGATGCATCATCGGATGAGGAACCATCATCATCCTCTCCGGAGAAGTCTAGCGGAATCCCCTCCACCTCTAACCTTGTCCGAAGTCGATCCACTTCCAGCTGCAATCGGGTAACGGCGCTAGATTGGCGAGACTGGTGCCTCCGCAACCACCCAATCTCCAAATCCTGTAAGAACAGAAATATGTAAGAAGGGTATGCAGACAAAAGAAGAAGAAAGTAACGCATATGAGATACATACCCTCTCGTCGCGGTCAGTGTAGAGTCGAGCGATGTAAGACCGGGCGAAGCCGAACCGCTGGCACACCTCCTGATACCTCTGAGCAGGCACCTGCAAGCACAGAAAAGAACATTTGGTGCAATTGCTAAATGAAATGGTTAGAAGAAACTTACTTATAAGTAAGCGCTAGGCCCAAGCCCACCTCTCTAAGTCCAAAAGAAGGAGGGGCCCATCAACAACCCTCAAACCCAAAGGAAGGGCCCATCACACTCGTTAAGCCCACAAGGCCCAAATGGTCCGTTTAAAGCCCATAGTGACCCGTTCAAGCAATTTGACGTCGATATGCAGTTCGTACACTTCAGCGATTTTGTCTACTCACCGCACAGGGGGGAGGAGCATCAAATTGCCCAAATTACCCTCAGGTAAGTTTTCTCTCAAACATTGCATCAGGAAGGGTATACCTGAAAATTCAGGCTTAAAATTCTTCTAGCCTAAAATTTTTACTAAATTTTTGCAAACTTTTCAAACCAAAATTTGACAATAAACATTGAAGGTCTGCCTAAGAAGATGATACTTTTGGTCCTAAGTCGGAATTCCGGACTAGGGGCAAAAGTATAATCTTTTGCCTTGATGCAAACTTTTGAAATTTATAATTAATGCATGGGGGCATATGATGTCCCAACACTCTTCTAACAAAAAGGCAAGGTCTGTTTGTACACAGATATCGCTCTTTTTCTGTTGAACAATTTTTCAGGTCAACCGATGATGGTTTTTCGAAGCCGATAGGTCCCATCAAGCAGTGATGATGTATTGCGAAGCTGTTTGGGTTCTTTTCTCGATTAGTGATGATGTATTGCGAAGCAGATCGAGTCAATCCTTTTCCTGATTAGTGATGATGTATTGCGAAGCTGATCAGGACAATCTCAAATCCCATCAAGCAGTGATGATGTATTGCGAAGCTGTTTGGGTTCTTTTCTCGATTAGTGATGATGTATTGCGAAGCTGATCGAGTCAATCCTTTTCCTGATTAGTGATGATGTATTGCGAAGCTGATCAGGACAATCTCAAATCCCACCAAGCCGTGATGGTGTATTGCGAAGCTGCTTGGACCTTTTCTTGATTAGTGATGGTGTATTGCGAAGCTGATCAAGACAATTCCTATATTAAATCCTCTAAAGCCGATCAAACTGAGCTGAGGAGGTGGACGACAAAGCCGATCAAACTGAGCTTTGGAATCCTTAATCGAGTCAATGATGGTGTATTTCGAAGTTGACTCAAATCCTGATTAGTGATGGTGTGTTGCGAAGCTGATCAAGACAATCTCTATTCAAATCCTCTAAAGCCGATCAAACTGAGCTGAGGAGGTGGACAACAAAGCCGATCAAACTGAGCTTTGGAATCCTTAATCGAGTCAATGATGGTGTATTTTGAAGTTGAATCAAATCCTGATTAGTGATGGTGTATTGCGAAGCTGATCAGGACAATCTCAAATCCCACTAAGCCGTGATGGTGTATTGTGAAGCTGCTTGGACCTTTTCTTGATTAGTGATGGTGTGTTGCGAAGCTGATCAAGACAATCTCTATTCAAATCCTCTAAAGCAGATCAAACTGAGCTGAGGAGGTGGACGACAAAGCCGATCAAACTGAGCTTTGGAATCCTTAATCGAGTCAATGATGGTGTATTTCGAAGTTGACTCAAATCCTGATTAGTGATGGTGTGTTGCGAAGCTGATCAGGACAATTTCAGTGACCGAACAGTGATGGTGTATTACGAAGCTGTTTGGGTTCTCTTCCCGGTCAATGATGGTGTATTACTGTCACGACCCGATACTATGGGCCGGACCGGCACTAGGGCCCAGGTAAGCTTAAGGCCCCCGAGGCCCGTAGTAAGCCTAAACTATTCTACTAACATCAGTCACACCAATGAATAATAACAGTAAGCCCATACCCGTAGGGTTTAAATATAATTATTATACAATCCGGCCCAAAATTTAAATATCTCAATTGAAGTTTAATTTGGGCCTAATACGATAAGTCATATTCAGAATATGAGTATACTAGTATGCCTACGTCTAAAATATAACACGTCATTCCAAAAAAACGCATACGGCAAGCCTAATTAAAATACACAATCCTATAACTGCGGAGTTCAATAATAATCTGATAATAGAGTAACTTATACATCCAAAATTAAATAGCAGAAATATGAAGGTTACATTTATAACTCTGCGGAGGAGATTGCAGAGCTTCAGTCGAATCAGCTGCTTCCTAGTACCTGGGTGGTTTGGAGAGAAGGGGGTGAGTTTTGCAACTCAGTGAATAATAATAAATAATACACACCACATACAGTCACACGAAATGCACCCTAATATACTAAATGATCACACCACAATCAATCATATGGCATAACATCAGCACCCACAAACAATTTCACCTTCAAATAATCACATCACGTGGAAATTAGTCAGTGGAGTCACCGAATCCCCCGATGAGCCGTCCTCCCACATGGCCCATCCTCTCACATGTGCACCAGGGAGCCGATCCCCCATACTGGCCGACCGGTCTAATCCTCACTTGACCAGCCCTCTCATTGTTTTTCCACTCTCTCTTTTCTTTCCTGTACCAACAGGAGGTAACCCGGGCGTCTCCATCAAATCTAGATCATCAGGCGCTCACAACAGGAGGCCACCCTGCGGGCTGCGATCAGATCTAGATTATCAGGTGCGCCCAATAAAGAAACCAACCTGTGGTTTTCCATATCACACAGATCATAGCAGCAGGTGCACACGGGGGCGCCGATCTCCCATTTACCCGGCCAAATTTCATATCATATTCAGGATCCATATCACATATACCATTCTCACAAACCCATGGTGACCCACTTCATCCCAATTCCACATAAACAAATCACAATATATGCACAACACAATTATTCAAACAATTCTTTCAACGTACCACATCAAATACATCCAAATATACAATTATGCATCATAAAATAAATATGAGCTTTAATAAAATACATATATATATATATATAGATATAAGGTTTGTAAAGAAAAATGCTATGTAAATGCATGTTGATATGCATTATTTATTATTACTCACAGTGGTCGAGAGCGAGGTCCTAACTTTGATTCTGTCCTGGAGGAGCACTAGATGGACCCGGGCGATCTAAGCAAAGTAAGAATGACATCGGAAAAAAAAAAAAAGAATTATATCAGATAAAATATTTATTCATCACACTTCTAATCTTAACCTATTTAATTTTCTATCAATAATTTACTCTTTAAAATAATTAAATTTCTATAATGAATTTTATTTGCCACCGAAATTCATTTTACTTTCTACCGAAATTTCGGCAGCATCTCCCCTAAAAATTGGACTATCCACCTGTTAAAATATCAACAATATATATCTAATATTTGCAAACCACACAGCCCATCCATCGGGCAATCAATCAATCCAATTTTCCATCCTCCATAAATCTCGACATCACCACACAATTAAAATTATACATTACCATAATCATTATATCTAAACTACCTTAATTAAATCAACACTAAAATTATAAATCTATTAACTAATCACAATTACTAAATTAAATTAACTAACTTAATTAACTACAAGTAATAAGATTAATTTAATTAACTAACATTAACTTAGCTAGATTAATTAATTACAAATGATAATAACATTAATTTCATTATCTAATATTACTAAATTAATTAACTTCAAATAATAAAATTAATTTAATTGACTAATATTACTAACACTAGCTTAACTACTTAAACTAGCTACAAACAATTAACTACAACTAACTTAACTAATTAATCACTAACACTAATTACTAACACTAACACTAACACTAACTTGACCAACTGAATTAACTACAAAGCATTACTTTATTCATTAAAACTAACTTAACTAAATAGATCAGCTAAATTTCATTCACAAATCTTAAAATTTTACCCAATTTTATAGTGTTGCCGGAATGCGATTAACCGGAAATGGGGCTGACGGCGTGGAGAGAAGCGGAGCAGCAGGCACGGTGGTGGCGCGACCAAGTGAAGGCTGTGCTGCTGCCGTGCGCTGCGCGATCTGGCAGAGGGCGGAGCTGCTGGCAGTGGCGTGCGACGTGGGAGGCGTGAGCTGCTGCTGTCTCGCCAGGGACACAGGCGCAGTGAGGAAGAAGGGAAGGAGGGAAGAGAAAAAAAGGAAGATGAAGAAGAAGAAAAGAAGAAGAAGAAGAGGAGGGAGGAGGGTGGTGGCGCTGTGGTGTTGCTGGGTGGTCGGAGGCGTAGGGAGTGAGTGAGGAGAGGTGAGGCGTGTGCTGGATATAGAGGGAGAAGAGCTTTCTAGATGGTTTGGGTCGAACCGGTTCGATCCGGTTCGGTTCGACCCAAATCTTCAATTTTATGACTGGTTTTCGGCTTTTTCAATCGGTTTTTGGTTCGGTTTCTCACAGTATTCACACTAAAATATTAATATTAATTTCCAGGCTGTCGGTACATTAGATTTAATTAGAAAATCTTTTGAAAATATAAATTTGGGTTGTTTCAGTCTTCCCCCCTTAAAAAAAAATTCGTCCTCGAATTTTGAAACAGGCAAGATAAGATCATAGTATATATATGAGGAACAAAGAAGGATCGTACTTAACAAAAGAGAATCCATTACAATTGATCATTGTTGGTACAAAACGCTTTACCTGGAAGGAAAAAGATGAGGATAATTTCTTTGCATTTCAGCTGCCACTTCCCATGTGCATTCCTCCATCGAATGATTTCTCCATAAAACTTTAACCATAGGAATCTCCTTAGATCGAAGTTTACGAATCTGGAAATCAAGAATGCTAATCGGTATTTCTTCATATGTCAAATCTTCACTCACCTGAATCTCCTGCGGCTCTAAGACATGAGATGGATCAGGAACGTACTTCCGTAGCATTGACACATGAAATACTGGGTGTACATGAGAAAACTCATTAGGCATGTCCAACTGATAAGCCACTTCTCCAATTCTTGCAACTACAGGATACGGTCCAATATACCTCGGAGCTAGTTTTCCTTTCTTACCAAAACGGAGAACACCTTTCATAGGAGATACCTTCAGAAAGACCAAATCTCCCACTTGAAATGTCACCTCTCTGTGCTTAGGGTCAGCGTAGCTCTTCTGTCGATCAAATGCTGTCTTAATCCTGTCCCGAATGATAGGAACCTTTTCAGATGTGATTTGAATCAACTCAGGCCCTACCAGTTGTCTATCTCCTATTTCCCCCCAACAGATAGGAGACCTGCATTTTCTGCCATACAGAGCTTCATAAGGCGCCATGCCGATACTTGCTTGGTAACTGTTATTATAAGCAAACTCGATCAATGGTAAGTGCGTGTCCCAAAATCCTCCAAAATCCAACACGCACATCCGAAGCATATCTTCCAGGGTTTGAATAGTCCTCTCAGATTGCCCGTCAGTCTGTGGATGGAAGGCTGTACTAAAGTCAAGCTGAGTTCCCAAAGCTTTCTGCAACGACTGCCAAAATCTCGAAGTGAACTGCGTTCCCCTGTCCGAAATGATAGATACCGGAACCCCATGAAGGCGCACTATCTCTTTAACGTACAACCTTGCCAACCTGTCAGCATTATAAGAGGATCTCACAGGTAAGAAATGAGCTGTCTTGGTAAGTCGATCCACTATCACCCAAATTGAATCATAGCCTCCTGGCGTTTTCGGTAGTCCAACCACAAAGTCCATAGTGATCCTTTCCCATTTCCATTCTGGTATCGGTAGTTGTTGCAGTAATCCAGAAGGTCTTTGATGCTCTGCTTTTACTTGCTGACAAGCGAGGCATTTGGACACAAATTCTGCCACATCCTTCTTCATTCCAGTCCACCAGTAATTCTCCTTCAAATCCCGATACATTTTTGTAGTACCCGGATGCACATTATAAGCAGCATAGTGGGCTTCATCTAAGATCTCCCTTCTAAGATTATCAACATCAGGTACACAAACACGAGTACCCTTCCTGAGTACACCATCACTGTCTATCAAAAAGTCTCCTGACCCACCAGTAATTACCTCTTGCACAATTCTTTGCATTTGCGGGTCTCTATCTTGTGCAGCTTTAATTCTGTCAAGCAACATCGGTCTTATTCTGAAATGAGCCAACAAACAGTTTGAAGCAGGAATTTCTAAGTTAAGGCCTTCATCAAGCATGCCATCCAATTCCCGAATTAACGGCCTTCTTTCAACCGAAATGTGAGCTAAGCTTCCCAAGGATTTTCGACTTAGAGCATCTGCTACTACATTAGCCCTTCCAGCATGATACTGAATGGTACAATCATAATCCTTAAGGAACTCCATCCAGCGCCTCTGTCTCAAATTTAGATCTCTTTGCTCAAAAATATACTTTAGACTTTTATGATCAGTGTATATTTCACAGGATACACCATACAAGTAATGCCTCCATATTTTTAGTGCGAAAATGATTGCTGCCATTTCCAAATCGTGAGTGGGATAATTCTGTTCATGCTTCTTCAACTGCCTGGAAGCGTAAGCAATGACTCGACCATGCTGCATTAAAACACATCCCAACCCCACTCTGGATGCATCACAAAACACCACATATCCTTCATCACCTGATGGCAAGGCCAATACTGGAGCTGTGGTTAAGCACTCCTTCAACTTCTGAAAACTTGCTTCACAAGAATCAGACCATACAAACTTAGCATTCTTCTGGGTCAATCTGGTTAACGGTGCCGCTATTCGAGAAAAGTCTTGCACAAAACGGCGATAATAGCCAGCCAAACCCAAAAAGCTGCGAATTTCAGTGACAGTAGTCGGCCTCGGCCAATCGATGACTGCCTCAATCTTCTTAGGATCAACCATGATTCCATCCTTAGATACCACATGACCCAGGAAATTTACACTTTCCAGCCAGAATTCACATTTGGAAAATTTAGCATACAACCGATGCTCCCTCAGAGTTTGTAGCACAATTCTCAGATGGTGTATATGGTCTGTTTCGGTTCTAGAATAAACTAGAATGTCATCTATGAACACAATCACAAACTGGTCCAAGTAAGGCTTGAACACACGATTCATCAGGTCCATGAAAGCTGCTGGGGCATTGGTGAGTCCGAAGGACATGACAAGGAATTCATAATGACCATATCTGGTTCTGAAAGCCGTTTTAGGAATGTCTTGTTCCCTGATCTTTAGCTGATGGTAACCAGATCTAAGATCAATCTTTGAGAAATATGTAGCTCCTTGCAATTGATCGAACAAGTCATCAATTCTAGGAAGCGGGTATTTGTTCTTCACCGTCACCTTATTCAATTGCCTATAATCAATGCATAGGCGAAACGAACCGTCCTTTTTCTAGTATTCACCATGCTGAAATTCAAAGTATAACACAAAATCTATCAGAACGTAACAAGACCAATCCTACTAACATCACTTATATATATATCAGCCTAGTATACAATATGACTCTGACGGTAATCACGCTGAAATGTAAGAGGCAAATGATACTATATCAAGACGTGACAGAAATAACTCCGCAGTCATTCCTAAAATCATAGACTTAAGCTCTGATACCACCTTTGTCACGACCCGATACTATGGGCCGGACCGGCACTAGGGCCCAGGTAAGCTTAAGGCCCCCGAGGCCCGTAGTAAGCCTAAACTATTCTACTAACATCAGTCACACCAATGAATAATAACAGTAAGCCCATACCCGTAGGGTTTAAATATAATTATTATACAATCCGGCCCAAAATTTAAATATCTCAATTGAAGTTTAATTTGGGCCTAATACGATAAGTCATATTCAGAATATGAGTATACTAGTATGCCTACGTCTAAAATATAACACGTCATTCCAAAAAAACGCATACGGCAAGCCTAATTAAAATACACAATCCTATAACTGCGGAGTTCAATAATAATCTGATAATAGAGTAACTTATACATCCAAAATTAAATAGCAGAAATATGAAGGTTACATTTATAACTCTGCGGAGGAGATTGCAGAGCTTCAGTCGAATCAGCTGCTTCCTAGTACCTGGGTGGTTTGGAGAGAAGGGGGTGAGTTTTGCAACTCAGTGAATAATAATAAATAATACACACCACATACAGTCACACGAAATGCACCCTAATATACTAAATGATCACACCACAATCAATCATATGGCATAACATCAGCACCCACAAACAATTTCACCTTCAAATAATCACATCACGTGGAAATTAGTCAGTGGAGTCACCGAATCCCCCGATGAGCCGTCCTCCCACATGGCCCATCCTCTCACATGTGCACCAGGGAGCCGATCCCCCATACTGGCCGACCGGTCTAATCCTCACTTGACCAGCCCTCTCATTGTTTTTCCACTCTCTCTTTTCTTTCCTGTACCAACAGGAGGTAACCCGGGCGTCTCCATCAAATCTAGATCATCAGGCGCTCACAACAGGAGGCCACCCTGCGGGCTGCGATCAGATCTAGATTATCAGGTGCGCCCAATAAAGAAACCAACCTGTGGTTTTCCATATCACACAGATCATAGCAGCAGGTGCACACGGGGGCGCCGATCTCCCATTTACCCGGCCAAATTTCATATCATATTCAGGATCCATATCACATATACCATTCTCACAAACCCATGGTGACCCACTTCATCCCAATTCCACATAAACAAATCACAATATATGCACAACACAATTATTCAAACAATTCTTTCAACGTACCACATCAAATACATCCAAATATACAATTATGCATCATAAAATAAATATGAGCTTTAATAAAATACATATATATATATATATAGATATAAGGTTTGTAAAGAAAAATGCTATGTAAATGCATGTTGATATGCATTATTTATTATTACTCACAGTGGTCGAGAGCGAGGTCCTAACTTTGATTCTGTCCTGGAGGAGCACTAGATGGACCCGGGCGATCTAAGCAAAGTAAGAATGACATCGGAAAAAAAAAAAAAGAATTATATCAGATAAAATATTTATTCATCACACTTCTAATCTTAACCTATTTAATTTTCTATCAATAATTTACTCTTTAAAATAATTAAATTTCTATAATGAATTTTATTTGCCACCGAAATTCATTTTACTTTCTACCGAAATTTCGGCAGCATCTCCCCTAAAAATTGGACTATCCACCTGTTAAAATATCAACAATATATATCTAATATTTGCAAACCACACAGCCCATCCATCGGGCAATCAATCAATCCAATTTTCCATCCTCCATAAATCTCGACATCACCACACAATTAAAATTATACATTACCATAATCATTATATCTAAACTACCTTAATTAAATCAACACTAAAATTATAAATCTATTAACTAATCACAATTACTAAATTAAATTAACTAACTTAATTAACTACAAGTAATAAGATTAATTTAATTAACTAACATTAACTTAGCTAGATTAATTAATTACAAATGATAATAACATTAATTTCATTATCTAATATTACTAAATTAATTAACTTCAAATAATAAAATTAATTTAATTGACTAATATTACTAACACTAGCTTAACTACTTAAACTAGCTACAAACAATTAACTACAACTAACTTAACTAATTAATCACTAACACTAATTACTAACACTAACACTAACACTAACTTGACCAACTGAATTAACTACAAAGCATTACTTTATTCATTAAAACTAACTTAACTAAATAGATCAGCTAAATTTCATTCACAAATCTTAAAATTTTACCCAATTTTATAGTGTTGCCGGAATGCGATTAACCGGAAATGGGGCTGACGGCGTGGAGAGAAGCGGAGCAGCAGGCACGGTGGTGGCGCGACCAAGTGAAGGCTGTGCTGCTGCCGTGCGCTGCGCGATCTGGCAGAGGGCGGAGCTGCTGGCAGTGGCGTGCGACGTGGGAGGCGTGAGCTGCTGCTGTCTCGCCAGGGACACAGGCGCAGTGAGGAAGAAGGGAAGGAGGGAAGAGAAAAAAAGGAAGATGAAGAAGAAGAAAAGAAGAAGAAGAAGAAGAGGAGGGAGGAGGGTGGTGGCGCTGTGGTGTTGCTGGGTGGTCGGAGGCGTAGGGAGTGAGTGAGGAGAGGTGAGGCGTGTGCTGGATATAGAGGGAGAAGAGCTTTCTAGATGGTTTGGGTCGAACCGGTTCGATCCGGTTCGGTTCGACCCAAATCTTCAATTTTATGACTGGTTTTCGGCTTTTTCAATCGGTTTTTGGTTCGGTTTCTCACAGTATTCACACTAAAATATTAATATTAATTTCCAGGCTGTCGGTACATTAGATTTAATTAGAAAATCTTTTGAAAATATAAATTTGGGTTGTTTCAATTACGAAGTTGGCCAAGGCATTCAAATCCTTCAGGCCGATCAAACCGAGCCTCGGAGGTGTCTTCAAAGCCGATCAAACCAAGTTTTGAAGTCATTCACATACCCGACTGGAGCCAACAAAGCCGATCAAACCAAGCTGAGTAGGTGGCCAGATGATCAAGTCAATCCAACATCTTTCAAGCCGATCAAACTGCGCTTTGAGGATGGTTGCTAGACTGAAGGCGCGTCAGTAGACCACTTTAACATTAATCGTTTATACAATTAATGATAAAGTGGGGGGGCAAACTGTTGACACGTGTTTTTTATGCCCCGCCTGATCCAATGAGGAAATGAGGATGCAAAATGAATGGCTTAATGCCATCTAGAAGTCTTTTAATCCAAGGATTTAAATTAAAAATGATGTTGAATAGTTGGCTGAGTCATAGCTGCGTCACGCAAGAACAGCTGCGTCATGCAACTGTTCATCACTGTTCATCACTGTTCAACAAATTAGTAGCGTGACGCAGCTACAGTAGCGTCACGCAGCTACAATCAGCTACAGTAGCATTATGCAGCTACAGTAACGTGACGCAACTGTGTCTTGACCTACCCTATAAATACATCTCTTTCTCACAATTTTGACAGAGAACAAAAACACAGAACAGAACAAAAAAAAGAGGAAGAACACGATTTTGAAACCCTAAAAAACACACTATAAAGAAACCACAATTAAATCCTTGAAAAAAAGGCTTCTGGAAATCTTAGCTATCATTTGTTAAGGGATTTGATCCATTTGCAAGCATCAATCTGAGGATTAGGTAATTTCCTTAACATTCTTTGTATTTTTTTTATATATTTTTGTGATTTTAGTAATATTTTTGTGGTTTTAGTAATCTAAGTTTCTTTAAATCATGTTCTGTTCATATTTGGCCATTTTATATGTCTTTAAATCGTATTTAAGTAAGAAATAATGTAAATAAAACATTTAAAAATGAATTCTGGGCTAGGACAGTGCATCACGCAACTGTTCCTGGATGAACAGCTGCGTCACGCAACTGTTCATCCAAGAAGAATAGTTGCGTCACGCAACTGTTCCTGGAAGAACAGTTGTGTCACGCAACTGTTCATCCAAGAACAGTTGCGTCACACGACTGTGCAGTTGCGTCACGTGACTGTGCACTATTCATTGTGCACTATTCACTGTTCACTATTCACGGCTCATGAAGAACAGTCGTGTCACGCTACTGTTCATCCAAGAACAGTTGCGTCACGCAACTGTTCATCGATTTTTCCAGAAAAATAAAAAATAAAAAATAAAAAAATAATAATAAATTTTATACGAAAATCTAATTTCTTCAATAAATTTGAAAATGCCCAAATGCCTAATTATGAACAGATCACAGTTTAAATAAACTTAGAATACTAAAATGTAATTTTATGTGTTTATTTATATGAATTTTGCAATTTAGGTTTAAATGAAAAATAAAATTAAGTTTGTTGATTTATTTATATTTAAGATTAATTTGCATGTTGATTAACAATTTGCATTTCTAGTGTTAAATAATAAATATGCATGATTTTGGGTTTATGGGTTGGATTCAAATCGGGTAGAATGTATTTTCGATTCGGTTTGTTGCCCACCTTGAACCATAAGGCAAGAGCGGGTGTTTTTATTTATTTGGTTTGATCGCTTTGATTTAATTGCTTTAATTTGAATAATTGCTATGTGATAATTAGATTTGATTGGGACGATTAATTAATTTTTCACATAGGAACTCGGTTCGATTTAATCGGGTTTGGGTTTAAATAAATTGGCTTTTCTAAAATAAAATAAAATTAGAGATTCTAGGTTAAAAGAGGCCGGTTTTTCCGGGCGTCGGCTTCCAACGGGCCGACGTACCCAATTCCCTTACCTAAAACCTCATTGGTTCGCCTGACCAGTTTTTCTAAATAATTTGGCCTTGAATAAAAATGGGTTAAATGAAGTCATTTAATAAAATTAAAATTGGAGACGGTCCTATTGCCGAAATAATGGGTGGTAACTCAAAAATGATTCATAAGACCGATTTATCGGCATTGCACATCCAAAAAGATTTTTATCACCTTTTTCCAAAACAATAATAAACAAATAAAAAGATGTTTTCGGGATCCTTCCGGGGTTTGGGATCTCATGGGCGAAAACAAGGGTATACTGGAATCTTGTTGTTTTCGTCGAAAGTCCCCCCGAAGGACCCGAAAACATCCTTTTTGTGGTTTTTGATGAAATGTGTTTATTTTGGATGTGGTGCTGATAAATCGGTCTTATAAACAACTTTGAGTCGCTACCCATTGTTTAGGCAATAGGACCGTTTTTATAAAAATGACTCCATTTTAAACCCAATTTTGTTTTAAGGCCAAATTATTTTAAAAGGACTGGTGAGACGCATCAATGCAATTCTGGGTAAGGGAATTGGGTACGTCGGCCTGTTGGAAGCCGACGCCCGGAAAAACCGGCCTCTATTAACCTATGATTTCTAATTTATTTTAGTTAGAAAAAGCCAAATTATTTATTTATTTAAACCCAACCCAAATAAATCGGACCGAGTTCCTATTTGGAAAATTATTTAATCGTCCCAAACAAATCTAATTATCATATAGCAATTATTCAAATTAAAGCAATTAAATCAAAGCAATCAAACCAAATAAATAAAAGACCCGCTTAAAGGCGGGCAACAAACCGAAGAATAAATCAAATAAATAAAAGACCCGCTCTTGCCTTATGGTTCAAGGCGGGTAACAAACCAGATCCAAAAATATATACAATTAAATCCATAAACCAATAAAAATTCATACAAATAATAAAATAATGAAATAATAAAATTCATACAAATAAATATATATAATCACATTTTAATATTTTAAGCTTAATTAAACTGTGATCTGTTCATATTTGAGCATTCTCAGTCCTTAAAATTTATTTTTATGTAAAATTTATATTTTTTTATTATTATTATTTCTGGAAAAATTGATGAACAGTACTGTTCATCGATGAACAAACAGTTACTGTTCATCGATCATTTCTGGGAAAATTAATAAATAGTGCGTGAATAGCGTGTGCACAGTGTTATGAATAGTAGTGCACAGTGCGTAAATAGTATCAATTTCTGGAAAATTAAGAACATTTACTGTTCATCGATGAACAAACAGTTACTATTCATCGATCATTTCTGGGAAAATTGATGAATAGTTACTGTTCATAGATTATTTCTGGGAAAATTGATGAACAGTTACTGTTCATTAATGAACAGCTGCGTGATTTTTACCCAGAATTCATTTTTAAGTATTTTTTACATCATTTCTTGTTTACATGTGATTTGAGGATATATAAAATGGCCAAATATGAACGGAATATAATTTAAAGAAGCTCAAATCACTAAAATCACAAAAATATACAAAAACACAAAAATATGTAAAAAAAATATAAAAATGTTGAAGAAATTACCTGATCCTCAGATTGAGGATTGTAAATGGATCAAATGTCCAGAAGCTTTTTTCCAAGGATTGAAGTGTGTTTTTTTATGTTTTGATTTTTTCTCTCTTTTTATGGTTTGATTCACCTAAAATTGATATCTAATGCCAATTTCTCTTCAAATCAACTCATAAGAATTTTTTGGAGAGAAAATGTGGCAGCACAGTATGTTTTTTAGGGTTTTTGCCGTTTATGGGGTTGTGAAATTGTGTGAAAAAAAGTGAATAAGTGTAGATTTTTATTTTTTTTAAATTATTTTTCTTTATTTATTTGTTTATTATTATTATTTTTTGTTTAAATCCTTGGATTAAAAGACTTCTAAATGGCATTGACCCATTCATCCTTGTATTATCATTGGATCAGGCGAGGCATAAAAAACACGCGTCAACAGTTTGCCCTCCCACTTTATCATTAATTGTGTAAAGAATTAATGTTAAAGTGGCCCACTGACGCGCCTTCAATATTGGGCTGAATGAAGTAGCTGTCTTGATCATCTGGTCACGTCCAAAGCTCAGTCTGATCGGCTTTGTTAGCTCCAGTCGGATCGGTAACGACCTCCAAAACTCGGTCTGATTGGTTTTGAAGATACCTTCTAAGCTCGGTCTGATTGGCTTGAAGGATTTTGATTTGAATTGATTTGATCATCTGGTCACGTCCAAAGCTCAGTCTGATCGGCTTTGTTAGCTCCAGTCGGATTGGTAACGACCTCCAAAACTCGGTCTGATTGGTTTTGAAGATACCTTCTAAGCTCGGTCTGATTGGCTTGAAGGATTTTGATTTGAATTGACTTGATCATCTGGTCACGTCCAAAGCTCAGTCTGATCGGCTTTGTTGGCTCCAGTCAGATCGGTAACAATCTCCAAACTCGGTCTGATTGGTTTTGAAGATACCTTCTAAGCTCGGTCTGATTGGCTCGAAGGATTTTGATTTGAATTGACTTGATCATCTGGTCACGTCAAAAGCTCAGTCTGATCGGCTTTGTCGGCTCCTGTCGGATCTGTGACCAACTCCAAAGCTCGGTCTGATCGGCTTTGAAGTCACCTCCGAAGCGCAGTCTGATTGGCTCGAAGGATTTTGGTTGTGTTGATTTGATCGTCTGGACACGTCCAAAGCTCAGTCTGATCGGCTTTGTTGGCTCCCGTCGAATCTGTGATCAACTGCAAAGCTCGGTCTGATTGGCTTTGAAGTCACCTCCGAAGCGTGGTCTGATTGGCTCAAAGGATTTTGGTTGTGTTGATTTGATCGTCTGGACACATCCAAAGCTCAGTCTGATCGGCTTTGTCGACTCCCGTCGGATCTGTGATCAACTCCAAAGCTCGGTCTGATTGGCCTTGAAGTTACCTCCGAAGCGCGGTCTGATTGTCTCGAAGGATTTTGGTGATCATTTCCAAAGCACGGTCTGATTGGCCTTGAAGTTACCTCCGAAGCGCGGTCTGTTTGGCTCAAAGGATTTCGTGATCATCTCCAAAGCACGGTCTGATTGGCCTTGAAGTTACCTCCGAAGCGCGGTCTGATTGGCTCGAAGGATTTTGGTTGTGTTGATTTGATCGTCTGGACACATCCAAAGCTCAGTCTGATCGGCTTTGTCGGCTCCCGTCGGATCTGTGATCAACTCCAAAGCTCGGTCTGATTGGCCTTGAAGTTACCTCCAAAGAGCAGTCTGATTAGCTCGAAGGATTTTGGTGATCATTTCCAAAGCATGGTCTGATTGGCCTTGAAGTTACCTCCGAAGCGCTGTCTGATTGGCTCGAAGGATTTCGTGATCATCTCCAAAGCACGGTCTGATTGGCCTTTAAGTTACCTCCGAAGCGCGGTCTGATTGGCTCGAAGGATTTCGTGATCATCTCCAAAGCACGGTCTGATTGGCCTTGAAGTTACCTCCGAAGCGCGGTCTGATTGGCTCGAAGCATTTCGTGATCATCTCCAAAGCACGGTCTGATTGGCCTTGAAGTTACCTCTGAAGCGCGGTCTGATTGGCTCGAAGGATTTCGTGATCATCTCCAAAGCACGGTCTGATTGGCCTTGAAGTTACCTCCGAAGCGCGGTCTGATTAGCTCGAAGGATTTCATGATCATCTTCGAAATACACCATCACCAATCAGTAAGAGAATTGACTCGATCAGCCTTGAAATACACCATCACTAATCGAGGAAAATGATCCAAACAGCTTCGCAATACATCATCACTGCTCGGCGGGACCAAACGGCTTCGAGAAACCATCACTGGTTGGCCTGAAAATATTTCAAGAGAAACGAGCAATTTCTGTGTACAAACAGATCTTGCCTTTGTTAAATGTTGGGGCATCACATGCCCCCATGCATTAATAATCGTAAACTCTGAAATTTGAAATTTTGCATCAGGACAAAAGATTTTATTTTTGCCCCCAGTCTGGAATTCCGTCCCGAGACCAAAAATATTATCTTTTAAGCAAACCTCGAAAATTTTATTTTTCTTTTCTTTTCATTTTTTTTGAAAACTTTATTTTTTTTATCCATTGCAAAATTTTTTTCTTTTTTTTTTTTTTAAATTTTAGCAAATTTTCAGGAATACCCTTCCTGATGTAGGGATGAAAGAATACTTACCTGAGGGCAATTTGATAGAGTTGATGATTTTGCCCCCTGTGTGACGAGCCGCACACTGAATCCAAATTGCCTAAGGGCTTTGATTTTTTTTATTTTTGATTTTTTTTATTTTATTTTAACTTTGCTTTGTTCCTGCACAAAGAAAACAAAACCATAGAGACAAAAAGAGGTGCCCCACTCATTTGCAAGAATGGTCCACCTTGTTAATGCGAGCATAAAGGCCCAATTACTTTATTCCAAAATTGACAAAAGACAACAAAATAAAAGCTAGAATTGACACAAAATGAGAGTTACCGCTTTATCCGGACGCCATTTGTCCATGTGCCGTATCTCCGGATGTTTCCACCGCTAATTTTCAATCCCATGGGGCCCGTTCGCACCCTATCACCACCGAAAGCAGATGGCAGCCAGTTGGTGATGAGTATCATTTCAACATAACGAAGCTTATCCACATTCTATCACCGCCGAAAACATATGCCATCCAGCTGACGATGATCATCATTTCAACCTCATGGGGCCTTTCCCCTCCTATAAGTAGGAATCCCATGCTTCATTCTCTCCTCATCCCACAACATTTGAAACAACTTTTCTTCCATGGCTTTTAGAAATCGAGTCTCATCTTTCGTTCAATCCATCCCTGACAACCTATGGCGAATTCCTCCTATGAACCAACTCGTTTGGCTGAAAAATTTCAAAGACTTAAAACCTGACTATGGTTTCTTATCTTGGCTCGTTAATCATTTTAATCCTAGCACTATGGTTTTCCGGTTTGAAGACTCTAAAGTAACTCCGACCTACGAGGAGATGTGTACCGTGATGGATCATCATCCTGATCAAGACGAAACTCCGGCTTTACCCCAGGTCCTAGGTATGACCTAGTTGAGATTGCAGCCTTGTGTCCGGTTAACCTTCCTGATGGCATAAACGTGGATCAAGGCCTCCCCTTGGAACCTTTCTTGAGCAGGGTTTTGTCCATTGATCTAGATCTCTCTGGATTCGAGCTTGCTGCTTCTTGCTGTTGAATGTGTATGCCATGAAGAATCGTCAACCTGGAATTGGAAATTTCCGACTTCTGACCGTTGTTCGTGACATGCAATTGTACCATCGTACTGTCTTCATGATGATCATGGGAGAGACAATGTGTTGGGTCAGGGATATTACCCTTAACATCTCCGATTTCAATATTCATCATCGCGGTTGTCCATTGCTATTACAAGCCTGGGCTCTGGACAAATTAAGCCTGATTCCTCCGGTCCCAGCTCGCTTAATTCCGACCTATGGACCTGCCATCATTCAATCTCGGTCTCGGAGACGCTTCGATTTTGGAGATAACCTTACAATTCGGTGGACTTGTCCTTGGTGGAGGATTAGACTGGTCACGACCGGAAGTATGAACCTCAATTATGTGTTGTATGCCAGTCTAGACCGTTCCATGGCCTATTTTCCAGACAGGATCAGCCGTCAATATGGGGTGATACAACGTGTGCCCAGAACCCATAACTTTGAGAGTGGTCTGATAACACCGCATCTGTTGACCAATTTGGCTGACCGTTGGCAAAATCGAACACCATGTACCTGGGTCAAGGGGTGATGCAAGACACCGTGACACCCGAGTATGCCAACTGGTTTTACACCCCATGATGATACTAGGTTTTGCAAAGATTGGCGTCCAATGAAATAAATGTTGTTGTTGCTTTCTCTGTCTTCTTTTCCCCTCTCTTTTTTTTTGTATTCCCGGGCCATAGGCTCCCAGTTAATGTGTCTCCTTTCTTTGAATTAATGAATCCAATGGTTATGCCTTTATTAATTCCTGACAATCTAAAGACAACAAATCTTTTCTTCGAAATTATTTGTTGTGTTAGTTATTTGGGCCCCCTGCCTTTGGGTCAATAAATGAATGCTCATAAAATGAATTATTATTTGAAGGCAGAAGCTTACATTAGGAGACAAAAAGAATGGGGTGACTATTTTATTACCTGCATAGATCAAACAAAAACAATATATGCAACTTCTTTATGTATAAAAACATTTTTTTGTTTTTTTTTTTTGATTTTTTTTTCAATTTATCATTTTTCTCACTTTAAAACAAAAACAACACGAGCAAACGTAAAATGTATAAAAACAACATGCAGTCATGCAAATCATATGAAAATAACATAACAAAATTTGCCTGCTTTATGAGGCTATCAATTCCCCCACACTTAGTTCTTTGCTTGTCCCTAAGCAGAAACATTCATCTTTTTTTTTTAACTCATGTTGATCATGTTTATTTTTGCTCGTTGATTTAGACTTCTTAAGTAATCTACCAAAGATAAGAGATTGATGTGTTTATGAACTAAGTAGTATAAATGAATATGACATTTAAAATTGTCAATATAACTATACAAAATCTAGTCATTCAAAATATGAGATAAACAATCCTCCTGCCCTAAAATGCAGAATAGGAAGTACTTAGGACAATTCTAGCACACATGTATTGTTTCTTATCTCAAGGTATTTTTAGGTAACCTATTCTTTTTTTACAAAGTGGTTGCATTTTATGCTCCATACCACATTGTTCTTTCTTCTTCTTCTTCTTCTTTTTTTTTTTTTTTTTTTTTTTATAGAGAGATGTGGGAATGTAAATAGTAAGTGGTTGCATTTTATGCTCTGTACCACTTTGTTTTTAGAACGGAATTCCATTATTCCCTCTATCGTTTTTTTTTTTGTTTTTTTCTTAAAATACCCTCATCCTTTATTGACTCGAAACATACAGGTATTATGGCTTTAGTTTCCCTTTCCTTCCTATTCTTCATTTAAGTTTAGGATTCATGCTTCTCTAGTCAAAGATAAATTAAAGATTAATATTTGCAAAGGAAAATTTTATATGTCATATCTAAAAGCATTTAAATCTCTCAATCACGGTATATTATTCAAGACTTCTATTTCAACAAGCAAAATATAAGCAAATCAACATGTAGAGACTAAAACATTGAACAAAGGCAAAGAAGTTGACCCTTTTTTTTTTATTTATATTTTTTTGATTGTCACACATTTTTTTATAAGTGAGATGAAATGAAATGAAAATATAGTTCTCCTCCACACTTGAAAGACACAATGTCCTCATCGTGGGAGGATACATGTATAAAATACAAAATGAACATGCATAAAACACACAAGAAATTAAAAACAAAGGACAGAAAATCCCTAGGCCTCCCGAACCTGAAGGTGACAGAGTAAAAAAAAATTTTTTTTTGTTTTTTTTTTTGTTTTTTTTTTGAAATATTTCATCCACTTCCGTTCCATACATGCTTGGTTTGCCTGGATCGTGTGCAGTTGTTGTCCCATGTCAAAAACTGTGATCTGCAAACTCTCTTTTGATTGCTGTAAGGCATCCACTTCTTTTGTTTGAGAAGACGATGTGAATGGTGCTTTGCCTTTTTTCTGTCTTTGCACTTGTATGCATGAAGAATATAGGCACATAGATGAAAAATGCAAATCTAATGTGCTAATGATCAGTATGGAAATAAGATCTTGTTTTATTATGATTGGACCTAAAATTCAGTATGAATAACATGGCAATTATTTACTTTGCACTAAAACATTTCTGGCATTATCTGTCGTCGACCATTCCTTTTGGATTTTACAGTCGGCTATTTCTCTCAAGTCCCTAATTTTTGCCTTGGAATGAAAGAATTTCCAAGCGGAAAATTTTTTTGTGTCCTACTTTTTTGCCTTGGAACAAATGGTCCCAAGCAGGATCTTATTTTGATTAATTACAATTTTTTTTGCAATCTCAGGCTTATTTTCAAATAATGCGGGAAATGTGAAAATTCAAAGGAATCTCAACCCCCCTTATAGCTCTCTTTTTTTTGGGGGTATCATTTCACTATAAATGATTGCATTATGTTATTCAAAATGAATTAGAGGTCCACTCTCAAAATCAAGATCAAATGTCCATACTGAAAATTAGCTCTTATTAATGAATGGCTGAAACAAAAATGTTATGTGATGCATGAATGTTACAGCATATATACAGTTTAAACACACAGGGAATGAGAGTTGGGAAATGCATGCCTTCCAACCTTATTTCTCCCACACACGGATTCCGTTGGTATAAATTCCGACATCTGTTTCCTAGGAATTGGTCTAATCTCGACAACCAACAGGGGGTTTTGAGATTGACGATGTAAACTCTCGGAAATGAATGCGGCATAACAACAGCAAACAGAATCGGGTACACCTTAGGGGAAGTAACTAAGGTTTTTCAACTATATGCATGGGCTTTAGTCTTATTGGGCTTAACAAAGTCTGGGTTCCGCAAACAGGATTTGGGCTTTGTTGGGCCTACTCCTTTTGACGCACCTTTAAGGTACTAGGCTTGCGGTTGGTAGTAATATTAATTCTCGGATGGATGCACCTAAATCGCATGGTTTAGGCTAGATCCACCGTCAAACTTAACACCAGTACCGAAGGGTAGCATGGGTAGAATGAGGTGAGAAGAGAGAAATGCGAATGAATGCAAAAATCCTATAAAAGAAAAGGAAAGCAATTAAACATATACGGACGATTAAAAATTTTCCAACGGCTTTTCTATTCAATTTTATTTTTTTAGAAAACATAGTTTTTGTTTTAGAGTTAATTCCTAATCACAACCATCTAAAAAAATAATCGGGGACTAGTGGTTGTATCCCCAGTGAAGTCGCCAATCTGTTTTCGTCGAAAATCCCCCCGAAGGACCCGAAAACATCCTTTTTGTGGTTTTTAATGAAATGTGTTTATTTTGGATGTGGTACCGATAAATCGGTCTTATAAACAATTTTGAGTCACCACCCATTGTTTAGGCAATGGGACCGTTTTTATAAAAATGACTCCATTTTAAACCCATTTTGTTTTAAGGCCAATTATTTTAAAAGGACTGGTCAGGCGCATCAATGCAATTCTGGGTAAGGGAATTGGGTACGTCGGCTCGTTGGAAGCCGACGCCCGGAAAAACCCGGCTTCTATTAACCTATGATTTCTAATTTATTTTAGTTAGAAAAGCCAATTATTTATTTATTTAAATCCAACCCAAATAAATCGGACCGAGTTCCTATTTGGAAAATTATTTAATCGTCCCAAACAAATCTAATTATCACATAGCAATTATTCAAATTAAAGCAATTAAATCAAAGCAATCAAACCAAATAAATAAAAGACCCGCTCTTGCCTTATGGTTAAAGGCGGGCAACAAACCGAAGAATAAATCAAATAAATAAAAGACCCGCTCTTGCCTTATGGTTCAACGCGGGTAACAAACCAGATCCAAAAATATATATAATTAAATCCATAAACCAATAAAAATTCATACAAATAATAAAATAATGAAATAATAAAATTCATACAAATAAATATATATAATCACATTTTAATATTTAAGCTTAATTAAACTGTGATCTGCTCATATTTGGGCATTCTCAGTCCTTAAAATTTATTTTATGTAAAATTTATATTTTTTTTTATTATTATTATTTCTGGAAAAATTGATGAACAGTACTGTTCATCGATGAACAAACAGTTACTGTTCATGGATCATTTCTGGGAAAATTAATGCATAGTGCGTGAATAGTGTGTGAACAGTGTTATGAATAGTAGTGAACAGTGCGTAAATAGTATCAATTTCTGGAAAATTAAGAATATTTACTGTTCATCGATGAACAAACAGTTACTATTCATCGATCATTTCTGGGAAAATTGATGAATAGTTACTGTTCATTGAACAAACAGTTACTGTTCATAGATTATTTCTGGGAAAATTGATGAACAGTGAACAGCTGCGTGATTTTTACCCAGAATTCATTTTTAAGTATTTTTTACATCATTTCTTGTTTACATGTGATTTGAGGATATATAAAATGGCCAAATATGAACGGAATATAATTTAAAGAAGCTCAAATCACTAAAATCACAAAAATATACAAAAACACAAAAATATGTAAAAAAATATAAAAATGTTGAAGAAATTACCTGATCCTCAGATTGAGGATTGTAAATGGATCAAATGTCCAGAAGCTTTTTTCCAAGGATTGAAGTGTGTTTTTTATGTTTTGATTTTTTCTCTCTTTTTATGGTTTGATTCACCTAAAATTGATATCTAATGCCAATTTCTCTTCAAATCAACTCATAAGAATTTTTTGGAGAGAAAATGTGGCAGCACAGTATGTTTTTTAGGGTTTTTGCCGTTTATGGGTTGTGAAATTGTGTGAAAAAAAGTGAATAAGTGTAGATTTTTATTTTTTTTAAATTATTTTTCTTTATTTATTTGTTTATTATTATTATTTTTTGTTTAAATCCTTGGATTAAAAGACTTCTAAATGGCATGACCCATTCATCCTCGTATCATCATTGGATCAGGCGGGGCATAAAAAACACGCGTCAACACTTGTGCACCGCTATTGCCGGGTCAATTCCCGTGATGTAACTTGCCTTCCACATGAAGCAATCGGCAAACTTCTTCAAGCATTCAATGACCTGTTCCCTGTTCACACAGTTACATGCAATGTATGTATGTTCATTTTCTTCTTTGCCAATTATTATTTTTTTTTTTCATTTTTTATTTCGTTTATTTGATTTTCATTATTTTTGCTTGGAAATGCTTGGAAAGATAGACACGCGGGGTAGCCAATAATTTGCAAGCTCTTATTGATTAGGACGGAATTGTCCTCAAAAAATTACATCAAATTTGAAGTCTGGATTTTCTAAATCCGACACAGGCGACTCAGAACTGGAATTGGACTCTGATTCGGTTTCAGACTCAGGGTCAGACTCAGACTCAGTACAGGACTTGATTACAGACTTTGACTCTAGGTTTGACTCGGGAGGGAGTTTATCAGCAGCGTGTTCCTCCTCGGCGTACCAGTTGGTGAGAGGCCCTTTGTACGGCTTGATCAGGCTCAACAGGTCTTGGTTCCCATCATTTCCTGTAATGACTGCAACCTCGTCAAAGAGACTGGGCTGCATGAAGTCTTCCACTTCCAGTTCAGTTATTGCTTCTGGCTTGTTGCCCCAGACATCAGAAAATACCTCTAACCCAGGCAGCATCTTCTTAGTTTCGGGAAGTAGAATGGTTCCTGGAAGCCACAATAAGGAATTGTTTCTCCCGATTTGTAGAAATGACCATTCAAAGTCAAAAAGTAAGGTCGCTGTTCAGTCCGAACGGGTTGAGGGCACCCACATACATTTTCAGGTGCATTTGGGACAAGTGGTTCCATCAAACTTGTCCATGTTGGGCATTTTGAACTTTGTTGGCAGTCTTGCTTCGAGGAACAAGGACAAGGAGTCCATGTCCACTACTTCCTTATGTGTCTTAAGGGCAGTAATAGACCTTTCCAACAATTCTAGTTTTTCTCTCATTTCTGAGCTTCCAGCTCAGAAGCAGTTCTGGAGGGCATGTCATCCAGAGTAGGGTTTGAGGACGTCAGTGCAGCACCAGGTCCCTGATTGGAGGTAGCAGGATCACTTCCTCCAGCTGAAGCCCCATTTCCATTACCACTACCTAGTTCAGCTATTAGGGCAGTTCTCTGGGCAGCTAATGCCTCATTCATCCTAGCCTCCATTCTGGCTTCGAGTTGTTCCATGAGATTTGGATGTCAGCAAGTGATGCCATTGATGCAGTTGAAGTTGGTGAGGTTGGTGAAGCTGGTGAGGTTGGTGATAGCACTGTAGGTGTGACTGGAACTTGGATAGGCACTCGAACAGTGGGTACCTGTAAGTATAAGGGTAATTGGATTAGGGTACAGTGGTTCGTGTATCAGGGTAGCTGATGTGAGGTAGATCGACTCTTTGTCCAACTGTGCATGACTAAAAACAAAAGAATGTTTTGTGTTCTTTTTGTGTTTATTCAACGTTTATGATATGTCGTGAATGCGCACAACAACACGTCATAATCCGTTTTAATGAGATGCTTCAAGCATTGGGTACATACAGCCCTAAAGGATAGGTAATATAGGCTATGACACAAATAGAAAATAGGCTTATAAAGGGACCCTTGAACCTTGAGCATGGATATACCTAACCACATGTGAAACAAGGAGTTTCGCGTGGGTCCGACAATACGCATACTCATGGGCCACCCCCAAAGGATTAGGGATGGTTTGCGGTAACAGGGAGGACGCTTTGGCTGTCCGTTGACATAATCAAGGAGACCTGCCGATCAGCGCTACTTGCTATCCAGACTCAGAAGTTTGAACAGAGAGAGAAAAATTCATTTGAAATTCGTTTTTTATGCAATGGAGAAAAAGATTCTCAATTCGTGCAAATAAATAAACAAATTTAAGTGATTTAAAGTAAATTTCAATTAGCTCCAAATTCTCCTTATTAAGCATTCTTAAAGAAAGAATACTTAATCTTTGTTGCGGTACCCTGCAAAACAAAGCATAGTAAAATAATACCCTAAAGAAGGGCAGGTTAGTTTACACAACAATTGTAGTCCACTTTATGTAAAACGATTACATGAATTCCCCAGTGAAGTCGCCAAACTGTGAACCGCTCCCCCAAAAAAAGGCATATAATGAATATGACTAAGGGTAGAAATGCACGTGAATGTGTGAGTCGCCACCTTGTTTAATTATTTTAGGGTAAACTAGGAAAAAACCCTAAGTTGACTCCAATTTTAATTAACCTACTTACTAGATTAATTATCCCAATGTTTAAGGCATGGTTTGCGAACCCGAGGTGGATCCCGAGACCATGTCATGTTGATGAACTAACCGATGAATGAATGCTTTGCAGGGTAAATGATGTAATTGGACCAATGAAATGTTTAAGTGATTTCGACTTGCCGCTCGGGGTTAAATCCCAAACGTGCCTACGTACTTCCGTTTGAATGGAAGATCAAAGTCGACGTAGTTCGATAAAGCCTATTCAAAGGCATCTTGAAGGGGAATGCATCATGCATGAGTGTGTGTATGCTTCGTGCATTTTTTAGAATATTGCCAAAGAATTGATTGATTTGATTAGGCGTTTGTTGCTAAAAGTGCTGATTTAAGGCTTTTAGCCAAAAAGATTGATTTAGGCAATTTGTTGCCAAAAGTTGATGTGATTTAGGCGATTTGTTTGCCAAAAGTGATTATTTGAAGGCTTTTAGCCAAAATGGGTTGATTTAGGCAATTTGTTTGCCAAAAGTGTTGATTGGGCGATTGTCGCCAAAATGATTGATTTAAGGCTTTTAGCCAAAAGATTGATTAATTCAAGGCATTTTGCCAAAAATTGATGTGTAATTTAGGCAATTTGTTGCCGAAATGTGATTGATTAAACTGTAGGCAATTTGTTGCCAAAAAACGTGATTGATTAAGGCTTTTAGCCACAATTATTGATTAATTAGACTTTTAGCCGAACTTGTTCTAAATAAAGGCGATTACACCGTAGTTATTAATTAACTAGGCTTTTAGCCAGTATGTTTGGATTTAGGCTTAACACCACGATTATTAATTAACCGGGCATTTAAGCTTAATCATATTTAATTGAGGCAGTTTATTTGCCAAATTGATGACGTGAATGCATTTATGCAGCAGTTTAATTCAGAATTGGAGTAGAAGAGAAATATGCACAAAATGCTGAAATTAAGTAGACAGGGTTTCGTTATTACCTGAGTCAAACGGCGGCCGCTTCTTAGCTTCAGCTTGAAAATTCCAGATTAAGCTCCTCGTTTGGGGGAATATTAATTAAAATTAATTCAATTAAGTGGCCAAGTATCACAACAGCAGAGTAATAAAAGCCTACACTAAATGCAAAAAAGCAGTAAAAGAACCGCAAGGAGCGTAGGGGAGAAGAGAGCGTCCGTCAACACAGACTGAGTGCTTAAAAAAGTCGCATCGGGGCTAATTTTATAGGAAAAAACAGGCTGGAGGGCGGGCGCCGCCGCCGTGGCCGGCGGACTTGCTAGTTTTTCATTCCGGGGGCTTTTTCGGGAGTTTCGTACCTCTAAAAAATATTCGGGGACCAGTTCTGCGATCCTCGCAATTTTTCGGACGTTTCAAGTACCATATTAGCATACTTTCGGTGAACTTTCTGAACGTCCTCCAGTCCGGCCGGACTGTTTGAAGTTCGTGAAAATAGGCTTTTTGAGCCTCAAAATTTGAGTATTCACACACAGAGCATTAATCAGGTTTAGAAAACTGATTAGAAACCCAAGTAGTGAAATATACTGTAAATAGAAGAACTGTTTAGAACTTGGTATATTCACTTATCAGAATTCTAGAGTTCTAATGTTCAGAGAAGATAAGACTTATTTCAGTTTTAGAAGATCAGAATCATTAACAACTTTAGCATTTCTAAAATATAAACAGAAGTGTAAATAAAGCAGTATCAAGCCAAACTTCAAAAATTAAAAAGATTAACACAGTGATTTATATTGGTTTGGCACTAACTCTCCTACATCCACTCCCCAAGACTCATCTTGAGATCCTCAACTATGTTATCTCTTTTTAAGGGTAAGAGACAAACCAACAGTATAAGGAAATAGATCAACACCTAGATGTACCCTTTATCCCACTAGATTTTCCAAATGTTCTAGTTAACCTCAACCCTTTCTGTTTTTGGCAGAGTACAGAAACTCAATTCAAGACATTAGAATCTCTCTACGGAGAAGGTTGCTTGATAACCTCTTTCACATAGCTTTTCACCTAAGCTATTACACAAATGTTTATCAAATAAAAACCTGTCTACTATAGATTACAAAATCTAAATAGACAGAAAGAAATACAAATATAAGTACAGGAAAAACAGTTTATCAGATTAGAAAATCGTTTAGAACACAGAACCGTTTTTCAAAAGCAGTGATTGTAAAAATTCTTTTCTCTTTTAAGGATAAAACGTGAAGTGTAAAGATGAAAAGAAAAATGGGGGTAGAAAGTAACTTTTGAGAGACAAAAGATGTGATCAATGAAAGAATACTCTTAAAACGAAAACTCTTACTTCCACATGTTCAAAGAGTGAAGAATTCCTTTATATAGAGAGCTTCGTGTCTCTTGCTTTTCGAAAGTGAATATTTCATTTTGAAATCATAATATTTGCTTTTTTTTTAGAAGATTTGAAAATCTTAGTTACCAAAAATTTATTTTATCCTTTTTGGTAAGAGAATAAAAGACGATCTTTCCTTTAAACAAAAGATTTTCGAAAACATTTTTATTTGGAAAATATTTTTCGAATAAGATACTACTTACTAAAAATGAAAAGATACAATCCTCAATCGTTTTAGGTAAGAGAATAAGTTGAAATTCTTTAGATCTTCAAAAGGTATTTTCGAAAAAGATAATATATGATTCATTACCAAAAACGTTAGAGTTGTAATCTCTTTAGTTTTAGGAAATTAAATCATTTTGATTCTTAAAGCATATTTTCGAAAACAACATTTTTGACGAAAGAATTTATTTTGAAGAAACTAATTTCCAAAAAATACTTTTGATGAGAGAAAGATTTGTTTTTGTGCTTATAGATGAATTTTCTCTCTATCCTACAAAATATACTAAATACCTAACCACTAGGGTCTTCGAATATTTTCATACACAATGTAGGACTTGCCTTGTTTGTTTTTCTTTCCATAATAATTCTGCATAAAATAATATTAGCACAAATATAATTTAAATTTATTTGTTTTGTTTTAATCATCAAAATTTCGAGATTAGAGTTTGACCCTTAAGCCAACAATCTCCCCCTTTTTGATGATGACAA
This sequence comes from Jatropha curcas, assembly GCF_041381405.1. Taxonomy (NCBI): domain Eukaryota; kingdom Viridiplantae; phylum Streptophyta; class Magnoliopsida; order Malpighiales; family Euphorbiaceae; genus Jatropha; species Jatropha curcas. The sequence continues at coordinate 23,892,374 of NC_143160.1, read as the reverse complement.
AACTAATAAATTTAGCAAACATAAAAACATGTGCTCCCCCATTTTATGCATATAAGTTCTAAACATTCCAAAAGATCTTAATATGAAGCAAATAAGAACAAGTATTTTGCTCCCCCTGAATGGATGCAATAAAATTATTTTGTGAAAATTAGAACTAGGGAGACATTTTAGAAATTGATTTTAGAACTAGCAAAAATAGACAAGATATTCTAAGTTCTAATAATCAGAGCATAAGTATTAGAACTAGCAAAGATAGACAAGATATTCTAAGTTCTAATAATCAGAGCATATGGTCAGAGCAAAAGCATAGAATAGAAACTGATATTAGAAATAAAACAAAAAATCTTTTGTCCAACCTGCAAAGCAGTCGTTAGAATAAGAGTCTAAGTTCGAAAAACACTCAGCTTATCACATAGAATATATAGCTCACTAAAATAGACCATATAAAATGCAATAAACACCAACACAGATTAGAAAACAATAAACGCTAAGATATAAGTACTTTGGTCACCAAGTACGTACCAAAATATTCAAAGTACCACCAAAATACCTGCGTTCTCCCTCTTTTTGTCATCATACAAAAGGGTTAGACAAAATCAGAGCAAAATAAAGAAAAATAAATAGAATTCCAAAGATATAACCTACAAAGATAAAACAAAATATATTGTTCAGAACACATAAAAATAAATTAGAGAGGCTTGGGGTCAATTCTAAGCTTCTTAGAACTTCTCAAATTCTGAGCTGGAGTAGTTTCAGAAGAGCTTTCTGGCCTTTTAGAAGATGGATGTAGTGGAGGCCTTCTTCCATGAGTCCTATGTTTTCCAGCAGTGTGATTGACCTTCTTTGGTTTCTCTGAGGTAGGAATGTAGGGTGTTCCTTTAACTTTTAGAGTAGCTAATTTCCTTTCATTCACATCTTTCATCCTTTCCAAGGTCTCAATGAGAGACTGATTCTGTCCAATCACAGTCTTGCAAAGTTGTATTGCCTCATCAAGTTCCTTGTTATGTTCTTCTATTAGCTCTCTCTCCAACCTTCCTAGCATAGCCTCCCTACTCCTTTGAGCTGATAACAACTCAGATTCCTTCTCTGTTTTGACCTCAATAGATTTCTCTTCATCGCTTATTTCTAGCTTTTCTGTCTCAGCATCACTGACTTCCTCTACTTTCTTTCCTTTTCCCATCTTTTTAGACTTCTTCTTCTTTTCTGTCTCCTTTTCTTTTCTAATTCTACTTCTTTCTCAGCAGCACTCTCTTTTTCTGTCTCCTTCTTCCTTTCTTCTTCTAATTTTTCTTCTTCT